>NC_064412.1:790000-937500 GCF_023375975.1 Astyanax mexicanus | reverse complement strand
TCTGAGTCTTGGTTCCTCCTAAGGTTTCTTCCTCTTAATGTAAGGGAGTTTTTCCTTTTCTTTCTGTTGTAAAAAGCGCTACAGAAATACAATTCAATGGAATTGAACTGAATTGAATTCATGTTTAGGAGGCGCAGCCTTTTAGCAGCGAGTGATGCTCAAGAAGAATCACTCATCACAGCTATAAAATAAAGGGGACAATAAACCCTAAACCATATTTTATATTTTTCTAATAATAGCTGAAATGTTTTCCTTTGAAACAATGAAACACACCAGTCCTGCTTACAATTTTAGAAATCTATTTAGAAATGTATTTCCTAATCTTAAAAAAAAAACACTTTTATTGTGGTTATTTTCGCCTCTGTAGCGCCCTCTCTGGTTCAACTGTGTTATAGGTACTGTGCTAAAGCGTAGTGACTCGGTTCTGATACATCAGCTCACAGACGCAGCCTTGTGCTGATCCACATCACCCTAGGAGTGATGAGGGGAAAGAGAGAGCGCCATCTACTGTACTGTACCCACCCAGAGAGAGAAAGGACAGCTGTGCTCTCTCGGGACTCCTGCAGCTGATGGCGAGCTGCATGACCCGGATACGAACCAGTGATCTCCTGATCATAGTGGCAGCGCATTTACTACTGGAACACTTGATTTTTAAGGAAGGACTAGAACTGGTGAACTAGTGACAACTTGGGTTCCATTCTGTTTCTTTGTAAAGCTGCTTTGTGATGCCATTTGTTGTAAAAAAAAAATAAAAATTGCTATATAAATAAAATTGAATTGCACTGAATTGAATTAAATTACATTGATGATAGGATCATATAGTTGCACAACAATTAACAGGACTTATACAAAAAAATTAAAATAAGCTATTTTCAGTCTTATTGACAAAGATTGCAGGACACATTCAGCTGTCCTATGGAGTCCATGTTTGATGCCAAGTGCATGTCTTTTCGTTTCTTAGCAAAATACAGTTAGCTACGCTTTATTTTATCCTTTATTCCATGAAAAGGTTAAGTGTAGCAATCAGTTTTGAGGCGTTTCTTTCCATTGTCTGCTTCTGACTCTCTTGAGATGCTTCTTGCATTTAGCTTCTTACATCCTGAGGAATATCAGCGTCTCTCGAGGCTGAATGACGTCTTTATGGCGATACAGCTGTCTGTTTCAAAGCTGTTCATTTTCCAGCGGCGCAATGCATTCGTTACACAAGTGGTAATTCCGACGCCCTCGATCTTGTCAAAGTGCCTGTTTGTGCATTGTGTAGGTTGGGTTTGAGTGACGTTTAGTCTAAAGCGCTTCAATACAGGCTTAGCTGGAGCCCAGAATAGTCCCTTTGTGTGGAGCAGTCTGGGCCGTATTCTTCAGTCTGATCTGGGATGAGTCTTTTTATCATTATAGAACTGTACGTGTTTTGATATGTAAGCAGAAGCTGCACCTAGATCAGTGTTTCTATGTTATGAGGGGTTTGATAACAGAGCAGTAGATGGAACTCTGAAGTGATGGACAGGGACGACTTACCGAGTCCTAAAGACTGACTGCATGAGCGACAGTCCACTGCGAAACTCTAACAGTGTTCAGGCTGGGTATTATAGTATGTAGTCATTTACAAATTAACACTTACGGCATGTATCTGACGTTCTTATTCAGAGCGACTTACAAGGTTGGGAATTGAACACTCACTCACTGGCAGGCATCAACCAACCATCTGTAAAGTTTCAGAAAATTACCATTCACTCACCATTTGTTTAAGATATTTTAGAGTCCTAACTGTTACCAAGATCAGTTCTGGATGTTGATGTTGAAGCAGGAAAAACTAAAAACTAACTAAGCGTATAAATCTGAGACACTTCGATGTAGGCGGTAGTTCCCCTCCATGCCGCTAGGTGGCGCTTTGGCTCAGCCTACAGTAATTGGATGCTGAAGGTAGGATCTGTTCTAAAGCATCCATTTAAAAATATTTATTTTATTAAACCATCCACACTTATATTGTGCTTTATACAACAGTTAGTTCTGACCTCACAATCTGATTGGTTGAGAAGTGATCTAGCCGTGATGATATTTCGTGATAACATCACGGCCTTCTCACACTAAACCTGTATCACTCCGCCGACGCGTTGCCGAGTAACGGCGTATATACACAGGACACCCGCAGCAGCGTTAGCTTAGCACAGGCTAGCACTCAGGCGCCGCACGCCCGCAGCGCTGACTCGTCTTTCGTGGAAAAAAGGGAACGAAAATCACTCGGTTACTGCCGTCTTACAGCCAGAACGCTAACCAGCCAGGCTAGGCTAAGCTAAGTTAATGCTGAGCTAAAGCAAGCTACGCTAACCTAACCACAGTCCAGCCGGCTAGCTAAAACCAACACCACCCAGCAAAACAAGCAGAAATGCTTAAAAAATGCGCAGCATTCACCTGAAGACGACTCCACAGAGCAGGAGAGGAGAGTATTAGCGTTATTTCACGCTCCTAACATTACCATCTTCACTTATTCACAATTTAGATTTCAAGCTAACTTTCGTGGTGTTAGTCTGCCTGAACCATACACTGTATGTAGTTAAGTTGTGGTGGAACTACTTTTTGGCAGAAGGCTCAGTCCATATTAAAGCATATTCAAACTGAATTTCTTAAAGTTCTTTGATTTATTTTCTTTATTTATTTTGTAAAAAAAAGTAACTGTTGTATAAAAGCAATAGAACACTCGAGGTCGTGTGTTATCACGAATAACATCACGGCTGTGATGATCTACAGTACTCGCCTTCGGCTCGTGCCTACGACCAAATCACAGCCGTGATGTTATTTCACGATAACACACTCCCTCTCGTGTTCTATTGCTTAATTAAAATGCAGTAAAAGGTTCTGGGACACTGAATGAATGAGTATTTAGTTTAGATTGAGACGTTTTACATATTTTTTATTGTTTTATGTTAAACATGCAGCTATCGAAGGAACCACAGGGTTTTAATGTACTGAGGTAAAATATTTGTGCTTTAAGTGTCTCTGCTCATTGTTTGTTTTCACAAATGCATACTTTTATGCAGTGTTTCAGTATTTTTATATGCAGTAATTAACAGTTAAAGTTTGTACTCAAAAAACGTTAATCTGGTGCTGTGTAATAGAGCTAGTTGGCCGAGATGGTTCGAGCGACAGACCACAGGGAAACTGTAATAATGTTCAGGCTGGGTATTCTAGTACATAATCTTCTGCTAAGTTTTAGAACATCACCCATCTGAATTTGAATGAAGAGACCATTAACTAGATAACCCATTTAGAAAAGTGCATCCTTGACCCATACTGCGAGTAGCTATTAGCACGGCAACACATCGATGGAAGCTAGCTAGATGATAAATGTCACTTTCCACACAAAACTTGCAAGACAACATGTATTCATGACTAAATTTACAGGAGTAACAGGTACAAAGAGAAATTAATCATGTTTAGAATAAATTAACACATTTTTAGTGCTGGATAAGCAGACTTCTCTGAGGTGGATTCTACAATGACAATGTCTCATGCAACGTCATGATCATGCTGCCAAGAAATCATAGCATTCGTATCCTAGCATAGCCACAGCAAAAATACAGCCTAAATTGCAGATATATACAGTGCTGCACTGCTGAAAGTCCACATTGGTGATATTGAGACGTGACAAACATCCTACTACGGCCAGTCTTCATTAATTGCACATTGCACCAGTAAGAGCAGAGTGTGAAGGTTCAATTAGCAGGGTAAGAGCACAGTTCTGCTCTAAATATTGCAATGCACACAACATTATGGGAGACATACCAGAGTTCAAAAGAGGACAAATTGTTGGTGCACGTCTTGCTGAAGCATCTGTGACCAAGACAGCAAGTCTTTATGATGCATCAAGAGCCACTGTATCCAGGGTAACGTCAGCATACCACCAAGAAGAACCAACCACATCCAACAGGATTAACTGTGGACGCTGTAAGAGGAAGCTGTCTGAAAGGGATGTTCGGGTGCTAACCCGGATTGTATCCAAAAAACATAAAACCACGGCTGATCAAATCACGCAGAATTCAATGTGCACCTCAACTCTCCTGTTTCCACCAGAACTGTCCGTCACCACAATACATTATTGTGCTCTAAAACCAGCTGTTTCAGTTTCATTGTACAACTCCTGTATATACATAATTCGTCTGGCTGAACTGAACACTAAACTGAGATTTAATTGAATGCTGAAGATTTTACTACACTGCAGGTTTTGACCCGAACATGCAAAACATAGTGTTACACACACACTGATACACACTGATACACACCATGCCAGAAATCAACACATAAACACTGAGGGATGCAGATGCCCTCTCTCTCTCTCTCCGGCGGCCGGCCGGCGGTACGGTTGACTGAGCGCCTCGTCTTTCAGGGTGACTCGTTCGGAGGCTCGGCTCGGCTCGGCCCACTGGTACTAATTAAAGAGAGAGATCTTCCTGCACAGCCCCGACCCGATACACTCATCCCTGCCAATTAGCCGCTTTCTCTCACTTTCTCCGAGGTTTTTCCAGGCGCGGCAGTTTTTCGGGGAGATGATGTGAGGCCTGCTGTTGGTGCCGGCGAGGCGAACGCGGCGAGGCTGCATGTCTCCCCCTGTGAGACGACCAGACTGAAGATCAAGTGCTTCCTAACGTACTCTCTGCCGTCTCCACGCCGCCGCCACTTTCCAGAGGAACGCCTGAGCCGTCAGAGAAGTAATAACTTTTTTTTTAGCTGCAGTGAAACGTCTTTATCGCTGTGACTCGCTGTGCTAAACGCAGTCTTCACGTAGCTCTGGGGTGAGTTAATAAACCCTGGACCCCCTGGAGTACAAAATACTGAGAGCTCAATCTCGAATATAGATGCATTTATACACTAAACTAAACTAAACTACAATTTTTAGAAAGTTGCTTAAAAAAACTGATTCTCCAATACCAGCAATGCTCATCACCAGCAGTGTATGTATCTGAAACATTTACCTTGATTATCTGTCTGTATATAATAAATGTTAATATTCTGTAGTTGAGGAAGGACTCGTTAAAATAGCAACATGATGTCTGAATATATCTACAACGATGGGCATTGTGGTCTGGACATTTCTGGTGTATTGCTATCTTGGCATATTGGCAACGAAAAACACAGGTGATCCACACACACTCATGCTTTTCTTTAAAAAATAAAAGCTTTACACTCTTGGAATTATTGAAATTTTCATTTTTCCATCATGTTAATGTACAGGTTGATCTCTGGTAGCAGCCTAAGACTTTTTTCCAATAAACACATTTGTTAAAATAGAAAATATCACAATGCTAATTGCTATCTTACACCCTGCCAACTGTCTATTTTCTTTCCTTCCTCCTGCCTGGTTTAAACAGCAGCAGAGCTTCTGAATATATCTACACTGATGGGCGTGGTGTTCTGGAAATGAGGTGTGTTCAGGTACATTTCTGGAGTTTTATCTTGTTTATCTTGGTAACAGAAAACACAGGAGCTCCACTGACTGAATACAACCTTGACAGACACCAACAGTTGTCAGACGTTCATCACTATCTCGGAAGTGAAATGTTAACACAGGTGCACGCCATTGCACATACATTCCTCTTGAAATCATTAAAAACTTCCATTTTTCATTTTGTTAGTGTACAGGTTAATCTCAGAGTGTTCCTCTTATATACAATAAATTAAAGTGATACTAAATTAATTATTTAATCCATATTTAAGAAAAATGTTGTGATGTTCATAGCTATCTTACCCCACCACCAACAGTCTATTTTCACTCTTTTCTTCTGCATCGTTTAAATAGCAGCAGTGTATTGTGAGTATACAGCTTTGACAAAATATATATAAATAAATAAATAAATAAAAAAACTACAGACAACATTTCTCCCACATTACAAATAAAAATATTCTCATTTAGAGCATTTATTTACAGAAAATGAGAAATGACTGAAATAACAAAAAAGATGCAGAGCTTTCAGACCTCAAATAATACAAAGAAAACAAGTTTATATTCATAAAGTTTTAAGAGTTCAGAAATAATCAATATTTGGTGGAATAATCCTGGTTGGTTTTTAATCACAGTTTTTTTCATGCATCTCTGCATCATGTTCTCCTCCTCCACCAGTCTTACACACTGCTTTTGGATAACTTTATGCTGCTTTACTCCTGGTGTAAAAATTCAAGCAGTTCAGTTTGGTGGTTTGATGGTTTGTGATCATCCATCTTCCTCTTGATTATATTCCAGAGGTTTTCAATTTGGTAAAATTAAACAAAATCATATTTTTTAAGTGCTCTCTTATTTTTTTTTTCAGAGCTGTATCTACACTGATGGGCTTGGTGGTTTGGAAATTAGTGTGTAGAGCTCCACTAACAGAATACAACCTAGACAGATGTCAACAGTCAGACGTTCATTGCTATCTCGGCAGTGAATTGTTAACTCAGACTCATGCTTTTCTTTGGAAATGAAAGCTTTCTATCCTGTCTGACTCTTGGGATCATTGAAATTTTGCAAGCAGCCTCAGAGACTGAGACTTCTTTTCTTATATCTGAACTTGAACTTGAACTCACCCACAACAGTTATTTAAAGAGCAGAGCCTCTCTTTCAATCCAGCGCTTCCCTCTACATCAGCAGATAAAACAGCCTTTGAATTGAACATGAAAAGCGAGTGTATATACTGTAAGTTCTTGATCCGATCTGGTTGAATATCTGCTTGTTTTTTTATTTATTTATTTTTTGCAGTTACAGCAGCAGCAGTAGGAGCGCGGTACACAACAACAACATCACGTCTAAAAGCAGAGTATTGTCCGTAAAGCGCGGTCACGGTGAAGAGGGCACTTAACATCGTTTTTATATCTTTTATAACCCTTTTTTTACATTCAAATTTAATAACATCTTTTATGTTTGGGGTCAATTTGACCCCAGCTATTATAAAGTACAGAAATGTATTAGATAAAATTAAGATTTTTGATAACACTTCATTTTAAGAAACACAAATTAGGTGCATATTAATATCTTATTATTTGCTTAATAAAGCTTTATATTAGTCATTTGTAAATGATTTGTTCACTACTTATTAGGCTTATTCTGTGTTATAAGTGTTGTTGGTGTTTAATTAGGGGTCTGTTATGTGGAAATGATTAATTATGGCTGTATTAGTTCTTATAGTGCATTATAAACAGTTATGTCAGCACCCTGTTAATCAGATTAGAATATTAAGCACTAACTATTAGCTAATTCTACATGTTATTAGTGTATAAATGGCAGAATTTAATTTATGTAAGCTTGGCAGGGTTATGGCTGTGCTGGAGTTTATTGTGTTAATAAGGGGTTAATAAGTCATGAATAGTTCAAGATGTGCACCATATTGTAAAGTGAGATTCTGTCATTTTAGCACATTTATTCTCTATTGATTTCAAGCAGTTTTATTTTCAGTTAGATGTAACATAACTGTTTATTGCGCACTATAAGAATTAATACAGCCATTATTAATCATTTCCACATAATACACCCCTAATTAAGCACCAATAACACTTAATACACAGAATAAAGCCTAATAAATAGTAAATAAATCATTTACAAATGTCTAATTAAGGCTTTATTAAGCAAATAAGACATTAATACGTGCTTAATTTGTGTTCCTTAAAATAAAGTGTTACCAGGTTTTTACCCAAGTTTATGTCACATGCTGTATTTGTTTGTTGGCTACTTAAATAGCCATTTAAAAACAATTCTACCCTTCACCCACAACCCTCTTATACAATTAGAATGCATGTAATGCGACTATGGAGAAATTTGCACATCACCATAAAATCTCATTGTTTTAACATAGAAAATAGAGATCTTATTGGTATTTTAATGTATTCTTTTTATTTCTAATATAAAACATTTAGAATTTAAAACATTTTATGTTATCAACAATAGTATCATCTATTTTCTATATTATGTTTGGGGTTTAAATTGATTTGTATAAACCTTTTTGTTTTATCTCTGCAACACCACTATGTTACAATCATTATATTTGTAGAAACAATATATTTCTCCACTGTGAATTGAGAAATATCAAATTTCTTATGAGAATTATGTTTTTTCCGCCCCCCTGTTAAATAAACTATTAGTGTTTCTTGCAATAATACACTTATAATTATGCTATTTTAGGGCTCTAAAGTTTTTTTAATGATTATAAAATTCCATGTCAAAGTAATCTTTCACATTATTCACATTAAAATTGTTTTGACCAAAAACAACACCAATGTATATAAAACTTGTACAGAACAAAGAAAACATACCATCACATTAATTTTATATTTACCCAGTTGTTTCCATTAAATGAGGAAAAGTCACCAAATATGAAGTAAACAAAATGATATTAACTGCTTATTTAAAGGCGTCAAACATGGAATGGTGTCAAATTGACCCCAAACATTACATTACATTTGGCAGACGCTTTTGTCCAGGTTATAAGTATTTAGTTAGTTAGAGGTGTTAGGAGAGTAAGTGCTCTTTGAAGAGCTCTGTCTTCAGGAGCTTATTAAAGATAGTGAGAGATTCTCCTGATCTGGTAGTAGAAGGTAGTTAGTTAGAGGTGTTAGGAGAGTTAGTGCTCTTTGAAGAGCTCTGTCTTCAGGAGTTTATTAAAGATAGTGAGAGATTCTCCTGATCTGGTAGTAGAAGGTAGTTAGTTAGAGGTGTTAGGAGAGTTAGTGCTCTTTGAAGAGCTCTGTCTTCGGGAGTTTATTAAAGATAGCGAGAGATTCTCCTGATCTGGTAGTAGAAGGTAGTTAGTTAGAGGTGTTAGGAGAGTAAGTGCTCTTTGAAGAGCTCTGTCTTCAGGAGTTTATTAAAGATAGCGAGAGATTCTCCTGATCTGGTAGTAGAAGGTAGTTAGTTAGAGGTGTTAGGAGAGTAAGAGCTCTTTGAAGAGCTCTGTCTTCAGGAGTTTATTAAAGATAGTGAGAGATTCTCCTGATCTGGTAGCTCAAGGAAGTAGAACAAACATAACATGAGGGTTAATATCGCGTTCAGAGTTTGTTAAACTGACAGACAGACAGATTCAGCTTCAGTAAAGCGAATACAGAAATAGAAAGGATTGTCAGAGCGATGTAAAACCAGCCTCTGAAGCGTTCCCGCTCAGGTCAACACCAGATCAGCTTTGATTTCATGACACTTGCTTATTTATAGTGAGTATAATGTAGTCCAGGACGTTTTCGTCCTCAGGGGGATCCTTTAAATCTAGTTCAGATCCCCGGAGAGCCCAGCTACCCTGCGTCTGACAGCCAAAGGGTCACTATTTATACCCTCAGTGATGCACAGCATGTGTACAACAACACTGAAAGCATCTGTACAAAGCTAAAGTAGAGCTGGTGTGGTTTTAATAATGATAATATCATGTGAAATTTGGTGTTTCATGTTAACATTAGTTACCCAGTGGACTTGTGTAGCTTTCTTTAAAGGGTTTTGCTAAATATTTATTTTATTTGCAGTGTTAGAACGGATGTTTCTGATGTGCACCACACATTAATGGGTGGACTGAATTTGTATTTAACTCCCATGGATGGAGAAATATAGGTTAGTTTGTAGAAAAAGTAGAAATACAACCAAAAATCAGTTTAACACATCAGGTTTCTGTAGCTGAACAAAGCCAGATAGTCATCAAATCTATGCTGTTGATCAATATGTGAATTAATGTTAGTGCTTTACAGAAGATGTTTGAAAGAAAATGATAAGAAATTATAATATAAAAGAAATGCAGAATATAAGAAAAAGATATAATGCAGAAAAATGTTAAAAGAAATTATAATTAAAAGAATATACATATATAATTATCTTTTAACCATTTCACACCAGACACCAGTAAATGCACGACTTTCCTTAGTATATCGTACCACGGTCAATATAACCCCATATTTGTCAATAACGCCCTACTTAAGCATATTTTTTGAACAGCGTGAAATATAAATATTCATATATCTGGGCATGATAATAAACATGTTTATAACGTTCTGTTAGCTGGGGAGGTTCCTATGTGTGTTTTTGCTTCATGACCATTAAAAACTGAACAACTGAAAACAAGTCGAAACCAACTACCAGCAAAATGTGGTTTTGAGCTGAATTGTTTAACAGAAATGTATATTTGCAAAATATATTTTCTAATTTTTGTCCATGCCATTCATCTATTGGTTATAATACTTTACACATCAACATTTTACTTCTTTGATCTTGACAAAGTAACTTTCCTATAAAGTTCCTATAAAAAATAAACAATAACTTAAAAAGACACTTAGTTATTTATGCATGTCTTTTCCAATTGTCCATATTCATAACAATATATTATTATCCACTACATCACCATTATTGTCACAACAGCTTGTAATTTCTGTAAGAAATTAAAAGGAGCAAACATCAGGCATAACAGAAAAGTGAGATGTTGACATGTAGAATAGGAAGTAATGTAGTTTTATTAGATTTATTTTGTTATGGGCCCTTTATTTCACCCAGTACAAGCCACATCATGCTGCTCATTGCTATCTTACACCACACCAACAATCTATTATCACTATTTTCTGAATATATCTACACTGATGGGCGTGGTGTTCTGGAAATGAGGTGTGTTCAGGTACATTTCTGGAGTTTTATCTTGTTTATCTTGGTAACAGAAAACACAGGAGCTCCACTGACTGAATACAACCTAGACAGACGCCAACAGTCAGACGTTCATCGCTATCTCGGTAACACAGGCGCTGTGCCGAGCCGAGTGTACACCCCCACTTATTACACACACATGAACACACAGCAGCACAAACCCAACTTTTACATCAACAATAAACAGAATAGTAAATAAAATAACATTGCTGTTCCCGTAAATGAGCTGCTGGAGCTCCTTCACAGCGTCAACCAGCAGCTCAGTTTCCTCTGCTGAGAAGAGTTTGTTGAACACGTCCAGGTAGCTGCACCGTTACAATAGCAATACACCAAAGACAGAGCTCACCTGGTTCTACTCTTAAAGAGAATGATGATTATTTAATAATTATTTCACGTTATGCCCAAAATTAACCACACCCATGATTAATTAAGACCATTAGTACATCACTTTTGTTTTGCGTTGCGTTTCGAGACTGGAAAGGTGTACTTTTCCTGTCGTTACGATAGGAAAGACACACTTTCACGCCTCGCCAACAGATCGCTAAGAGAACAACTGATTAATTGGCAAGGCTTTCCTTTATGCTCCTTTTTTCTGTCGAAGCTGGAAAATGTGACTTTTCTCTAAAATTAGAGAATAAAGAAAGTTTGATCTCTCTGTCCATTACACCGCCCCCCCCCCTCCACCATGCTGATACTTCTAATTACAGCTTACGTCTGACTCTCTCTGATACTGATCTTCCACAGCAGGTTGGATCATTCTCTGGAAGGCTTGACCCCATGCCGTTCTCCTCCATCCCTCCTATCGCTCAGCTCTGTTTCTGTATCTAACAGCCTAAACCCTTAAATCCATGCTGGACTGAAGGTGCTCATCCTGACTGCTCTACACTGTAAGTTCTGAACTCTGGCTCTGAACTCTGGCTCTATTAAAGTTTAAAATATTTATCAGGATGCCGGGAGACTCGGGTTCGGTCATTTTTGGACTTAACAGGAGGTCAGATACAGATTTTATATTCATTTTTCTCAGCTTGTCAGATTTTCAGCATTCCCATTTTGCCGGAGTCCTGAGAGAGCACAGTTGGTCTTGCTCTCTCTGGGTGGGTACAGTAGATCGTGCTCTTTCTCCACTTCTACAAATCACTCCTAGGGTGATGTGGATCAGCACATGGCTGCGTCTGTGAGCTGATGTATCAGAACCGAGTCGTTGCACTTTCCTCCGAGCGTTAGCGCTGTGATGCTACTCGGCAATGCTACAGCATCAGTAGAGAAGTGTCCAAAAACTTTTGGCTAAATTTTATGAATCAATGAATAGATCAGTGTCCAAAAACTTTTGGATACGTTTTGGAATACCCATACTTTTGGCTGATAGAACGGTGTCCAAAAACTTTTGCCTAAGTTCTGAAATAACAGTACTTATGCTGATAGATCAGTGTCCAAAAACTTTTGGCTAAGTGGTGAAAGCAAACTTTTCCAAGCCAACCTAAAATTCGCTCAAGAATTTTCCCTTTCTAATTTAATTTGGTGTCATTATCAAACTCTTCCTGACTCCTGGAGAAGAACTGGCAACCCCAGGTCTACATTATGAGCACGGTTGACATGTGGACCGTCCCAGCGTCCCCGACGGCAGCTTGTGTGAAGCGAAGAGATGGGCGGCACCAACGCAACGCAAAGGGAATAGAGGATGATCCCTCCTTTCCTCCGCCGTCGCGTCTCCGGAGCCAGTCAGCGGCGTTACGCCTCTCCTCCTCCGGCGCCGGGGCTTTCCTTCTTATTCCCCTCTTTTTATTTTTTCCTCTTCTGGAGCCGCGGCGCAGTCGCTCGCCTATTTATTTGAAGGGCATTAATATTTCATGGGCGAACGTGTTGCTGGAGATCACACAAGCACTCACAAAGGGACCCTCGGCTGAATATGCAAGGCTCTGTTTAATATTTCAAGCGCTCCATTGCGCCAGCATCCCCACCGGCACGCCGTGTGCCTTCCAGCTGATCTGTGCAAGAATTAAACATGTTTGCTTGCAGTATTTATTCTGTTTTCAAAAACATATATAAAAAAAAGCGCAGACAGGACGTTGCAGGGGCAGTTTGTAGAGAGATAGGAGCGTGCCACAGGGCTTATTTACATAATCTGTGATAATGGTGATATTATTAACGAATTATTGAACTCAAACACACATACAGATACACACGCACTGATATCCAGTGTTCCTACCTCTCTTAATAACTTGTAATCCTCCCATTCACACACATAAGCTCTTCTCTCCAGCTCAACACCTCACTCGCTTCCCCTCATCTCACATTCAGTGCAATTACCTCATTAACCCTCTGCTATTCTGAGCACTTCACCATTAAACCCGAGGCCATTATTCAAAAGTGCTCGCGTCTCCCATACGCTAAACACTGCTCAGCGCACGTCTATAAACCTGATGATAACAGAGCGACTCTGAGGTTAGAGAGGACGAGGTTTTAGCTGTTTTAGCTGTTTTAGTGCATACACACACACACACACCATTTAAATTAGCTGTAATTTAGCTGTAATAAGTAGTACAGTAAAGGTATGTGGGTGTACGGCCTTGATCTAATGCAGATTTAATATACTGCCGTGAGAAAAATAAAAATGTAAAAATGAAAGTCAGGAAATAAGGGCATTTGTCTCTTTAAATATACAGCTCTGATTTGATTTTACCAAATTGAAAACTTCTGGAATATATACACGAGGAAGATGAATGATCCCAAGACAAAAAAAAATATATATTCAATTGAATAATTCATAAACTGTAGTATGAGTTGATTAGATATAGCAGCAATGCTGCTGGAGTTTTTAAACACTGGAGTTTATGGGTCCTATTTTAGGGGAGCAGCAAACTCTGTTGCTATTTAAACCAGGCAGGAGTAAGGATTGGTGGCGTGTGAGATAGCAATAAGCATCAATGATCATCGCAACACTCTTATTCATGTCTGTCTTCACTGTCTTTATGTTTTAAAATTTTGTAAGCGACTTTGAAATCTTGAAAAGAGCTATAGTATATACACATAATGCATTAATATTACTACTACTCTTTTAATGTATGTGTTTTTGTGTTTGTAATGTATAATATCCAGTGTGAAAAATCTTTTTGAAGTTTAAAGTTAAAAGTTTAAAGGCTCTTCACATAAACTATGCATTGCTGAGTCTGGAAAGCCACTACAGCTCCTGGCGAACTCCAAGCAGCACAGCTGGCACCCCATTAACACACATTTACAGAAAATCAATTCCAGCTCCCTCATACTGCCTCCATCCAGCACATCAACTGTGCCGAGCTGAAAAATCCACATTTACCCTTTCCTAACCCTCACTGAAGTAGAGTTTTAGCATTTGGTTGAAGGTTTTATCCAGAGGGACATTCTGTACATGTGAATCATGCTGGTACAGGTCGCTAAATGTAGAGTTAATAGTCTTGCCTGCACACTAAAAAAACAGAGGTAAAAAAATAAGACTTTTTTTGTGCTTAAAAGGTACATTTGTCATGTTTCTTGTACCCTTAAAGGTATACTATTGGTCTTAACTATAGGTCCCTAAATTTCCTTTGGGATAAATAAAGCATCCATGCATCCATGCATCCATGCATCCATCCATGCATCCATCCATGCATCCATCCATGCATGCATGCATCCATCCATGCATGCATCCATCCATCCATGCATCCATCCATCCATGCATCCATCCATCCATCCATGCATCCATCCATCCATCCATCCATCCATCCATCCTTCCTTCTTTCTTTCTTTCTTTCTTTCTTTCTTTCTTTCTCTTTACAGTGCCAGATGTTCCCTTTGAAGTACAGGTTTGTACCATTTAACCAGCCAAAAGGTGCATTCGGTATTCTGTACCACTGTACTAATAAATATTATATAAATATATATTTTAATTATACCTTTTTTATTTGAAATCCAGACAATTTTGGATCATCATGTTCTTGACACCTATTCAGTTTATGATAATGTTACAGCCCCAAAATAAGGTACAGCCCCAGTGATAAGCTTTCAACTCTTTTAGGTAAAAATCTGTACTTATTTGTTTTAGTGTGTAAGTGCGACTCTTATGTATGTAATGTCAGCTGATTGCCCAATAAAATGCATGCAAAATATAATGCAACCTTTAATATAGTAAATTAAATCCTAGTCTGCCATTAAGACCACGGTGGTTCTACACCAACCAATAGATTTTAAATGCTAAAATTAAAGAAGACGTTTTTATTATATACAATATTTACCTGGAGTTCAGGTTTTCAGTTAACAGCTGTGCTGAACTCATCAAGAGTTAATTACTTGAATTTCTTGTCTCTTAATGTAAAGTTTGAGAGCATCAGTTAAAGTAAAGTAGTGAAGAGGTAGAGTTACAGGTATACAGTGAATAGTGAATATTTGAGTAATGTTCGAATCCAGATTATGAGAAGCAACAACTACTCAACTAAATAAAGAATTAAAAGTAAAAACCCTTTCAGACCCTGTGTTCACTGACTGACTGTCAACAATGACTGAGACCTAATTTCCATCAGAATAGACAGTTATCAGCCAATCAAACACCAGTTTAGTTGGAAAAATAAAAGTCTCCAAACTGAAGTAAAGCATGGCATCACCCCACATAATAAAGCAGAGTAAATACATTGTTTTTCCTCCATAATGTGGGGCTATGAGGTTTATTTTACTGCTTACTTATGTGATGGAAAAAAAAAATAATGTTCAACAATTAATTCCACTGCAATGAACATATAAAAGACAACAAACATATTCTGGTAACACTTCCTATGAACCCTGTATTCATAATGCATTATATGACATGCATAATACCTTATAATGACTGTAATAAGATTGTATAATAACTTATACATAGTTACAGAGACATTCATAACACATTATAAACTACAAGTGTAAGGGTTTATAAAGAACGGGCTTATAATGCCTTATAATATCTGTTCATAAGAACAATGTAGAATGAGGGTTGTAATGCACTATAACAGATTTGGTATATTTTGGTATAATGCATTATAATCTGCAGCTATGATTTCTCAAATTAAGCATATGAAAACTCACTTCATAAAGTCTGTAATGACTGTAAATAAGGCTTTATAATGTTTCACACACTTATATAAAAGCATTATACCAACATGTACCAAATCTGTGTTCTAGTGCATTACAACACTACATTGTACAATGTTCCTATGAACATATATAAGGCATTTTAAGCCCTTTCTTTATAAACCCTTATACTTGTAGTTTATAATGTGTTACGAATATCGCTGTAAGTACTTGAATTAATATAAGAGTTATTATAAAGGCTTATTACAGTCATTATAAGGTATTATGCATGGCATATAATGCACTATGAATGAATTCATTAGGCATTGTGAATACAGGTTTCACAGGAAGTGTTACCCAATGTTCTTATGAACAGGTATTATAAGGCATTGTAAGCCCTATCTTTTTAAACCCTTATAATTTTAGTTTATAAATGTTATTAATGTTGCGGTAAGTACTTATGAGTTATTATACAGGCTTATTACAGTCATTATAAGGTATTATGCATGGCATATAATGCACTGTGAATGCATTCATAAGGCATTATGAATACAGGGTTCATAGGAAGTATTACCCAATGTTCTTATGAACAGATATTATAAGGCATTGTAAGCCCTTTCTTTATAAACCCTTATACTTGAAGTTTATGATGTGTTTATAATGAATGTCGCTGTAAGTACTTATGAGCTGAAAACCTACATGTTTGACCAGGCCTTCAGCTCAGTTTAAAACACTGCAGCTCCACCCACTTTTATTCTGTAATGGCAATTTTGTATTATGTTTTATTCATGCTTTATTCTTATTTTGTTTTTAATTTGAATGCTTTGTTGTCCTTTAACGTGGTTTTGATTATTTAAATTATTTGTTTTAATCATGTTTGAATTAATCATGTTTTATTCTTATTTTAGTTTTTATTTCCATTTTTACTCTTGTTTTTTTGTAATTTGACTTCTCTTCATATTTTCTAGTTTGTAAAGCACTATGAATGACTGCTGTGTATGAAAGGTGCTATATAAATAAACTTATCTTGCCTTGCCTTGCCTGAGTTATTATAAAGGCTTATTACAGTCATTATAAAGTATTATGCATGTCATATAATGCACACTATGAATGCATTGATAAGGCATTATGAGTACATGGTTACTTTATAGGAAGTGTTACTCATATTTTTTGTGTATTAAATCTTTATTTTTGAGTGCATTAGAAAGACATTATATATATTTTTTTTAGCATTGGAACATAATTCAAGTCTAAAAGTCTGTAAAACAAGGCTACAGCATCATGTTTATACTGTTGCATTCTCAGCCTTGCGTTTTTTTCATCTTGCTCTTCATAACAGAGTCATCTGAGCTCTTGCAGTATCTGTGAGCTTCCATCAGCTCAGCGGTCGGCGAGTATGAGCTGTTATAAAGCTCATCTTCAGCTCCGTCATGTGAGAGATGCCAGACGCTTGCCGGGAGCGTGCCAGAGGCTACACAGCTCCGCGAGATCTCCCAGCCGTGAACACCGCGGCAAGAGGCAACCTTCACACCCTACTGACTAGCACTGAGGGAGCTAATCTGTAACTGAGCTTAATTACGACCAGAGTTACAGACATGATCATGATGCTGCTTCTGGTTTCTTCCAGTCTGATGATGCAGTTTTCCTGTGATCATCACAGACGGATTTTCCCTCCAAAATCTCACCTTGTGTTCTCAGCTTAATTACTCAGGAATCCCTTCACACATTAACATAATCCTTATATGGTTAGAAAGGGCGGAGCTTACTCTTTCTAAAAATAGTGATGAATAACATCCCAGTGCAGTAAAGCTAAATCTACAAGAAACCCATTGAGAGAAAAACACCTAAAAAAGTGAAAAATCTCCTTCCCCAACCAATATTATTTACCTTTAGTGCTTCAAACATATTTATATGATGTTTCAAACCAAATAATATCAGTAAATAAAGACTCAAAAGTGTCCACAGAAAAAGTGTGAAACTCCCTGCTTTACTCAAACTAAAGCTAGGTATGGTGTGCGCACTACTTTATATAGTTTTTATTTTACTTTGCACTAAACTAATTTTTTATTTATTTAGACTAAAAAGTTTAATTTTTGTATATAGTTTTGTTATACTTTGTGTGTACTGATATATAAAATACTGAAAGGTATAGGCTGCTCTGAGTGTCTGGTGGTTTTTAGTATCTACATGTATCCTAGAGGTGTGATTATTGATTATCAAGAGAAATAAAATAAATCCGTCTGATGCTGTTTCTCCATGTATTTTATCAAAGTAATAATTAATAATCCATGTAATGAACTCAAATCATCAATATTATTATGCTTTTAACTCATAAACACTCTAGTCTAACCATTTTTGAAAAGATATATTTAGGTGTGAATATATTTAAAGTCTATACATTCAAAAATAAGTTTAAAAAAAAAAAGAGTGAGAGAGTAAATCATGATCAGTTCCTGGAAAATAGAACAATTCTGCTTCCTTTTACATTTTAAATGATGATATTTTTGAGCAGCCGTATGTCTTCTGGAGTAAAAGAGATCAGGGCATGTGTCTGTCTGATATAATTACTGTGTTATAAGACCTGAAAGAGGAACTGAAAACAAAAACGGAGAATAAACACACTAAAACAGACGTCGAATGCTCTGGACTGGATTTCTGAATGGACCAGTGAAGTGCTGAAGTGTTGAAGTGTCTCCTCAGATCAGATGGTAGAGGTTCTCTCTCTGAGATAAGTCTTAAAGTCTTGAGGCTAATGACTTCTTACTACACTATGCACTATTAATGATGACCCGCACTAATAATTCATGCATGTCATTCATATTTTAGAGTCCCGTTGACCGACGTTCTTAAAAAATAACAGAGCTACAAAGGGTTGTTTGAGCGATTTTCTCAAAGCAGAACCACCTTTAACACATGAAGCATCATTTTTCCTAAAGGGATGTATTTTGTATGTGAAAAACCTTTTATATTTGCTATATTTGATTATATTCTATTTTACTTTTTCCAACATCTTTTACACAATTAATGCTAACACTTTACAATAACGGCCACAAATAACAGTACTTATGACAGTTATAAACATTGATTAAATGGTTAAGTAATGTCTGAATTAATTATAAATTATTACTAGTTAAGACAGTATTAATCATTAATACATTTGAATGCTTTATAAAACTATAAATAATACACTAAGAAACTAGTTAAATGATTTTGTAATGGTTCATAATGTTAAAATAATCTTAACTAATGTCATTTAATTATTAGGTGAGACGTTCTGTAGTAAGTACTGTTAATTAATGTACCATTAATATTATCGTTTATGGAAGGAATATTAGTTCTTCTGTAGCATTACTTTGAAAAGCATCTTAAATTAGATATAAATAAGAGTGTATAATTATTCGGCCCCAACTAAGCTTCTGAGGTGCAGATAGACTACAAAAAATATTTCTTATGCAGACAAAAAATTAAACTTTGGAAAACGTGATTTATGTCTATGTAGCAAAACAGGTGATATTAGAGTCTTCTCCATCGTATTAAACGTACAAAATGTACCAAATGCACCAAATGCATTGATTCAAATATTATTATTTATTTCCTTGACTAAATTTTAGTTGTATATTTGTGTGTATTTAATGAGATCTTGCTTTGCTTTAACTTTAACGACCTGGCGTCCACATGTGTGGACATCACATTTTGGGTTGTCTAGTCCACACAACACTAAATTTTACTCCACAAAGGCCTGGTGTCCTCATATGAGGCCAATATCATACTGTCACCTATTGGTGGTGGTGGCAGAAGAGTTTAACACGTTACAGCTTCGATTTTGTCCAGAAATGTACAGTTAATGAACAGTAAATACAGTAAATGTTTGTTTTTTTACTTTTTTTATGTCTTCGTGTTGAAGCAGCTCTTCAAATGAGCCATTATATTGCTCAAAGGGGCTCACAATTGTTGTTTCTACTTTTGTTTTTCACTCAGGCAAAAATTACTGCTGTGTTCAGACACAAAATAAATGTTTGCACAGTTTTTACTAAATGCTCATCATTACTTAATGCAACTTCATTGTGTTCTATTGAAATATAAAACTAGAGTCCTCATATGTGGACGTCATTGTTCTCAGAAACTATACATCATGTGAAAAGATAAATCTTTGTTTTTTACATCACTAATCAGTTGCCAATTAGCCCAAATAGCAGAGAAATAAAGGAGAAATAAAAAATGCATACCATGCAAGAGTTTGGGGGTCTTAGGATGTTAACTTTATATTCTTTATATACTGTATTTAGTTGTTTAATCGTATTAAAATTTAAATAATCTTCTCACATTCTTGTCTTTGGAGCCATTAGATCGGTAGATTCGTTTTTTTTTTTTTTTTCTCAGCTCAAAGTTAAAGCTCAGAGAAGCTCAATAAACCCTTTTCAGCATATCAAACATTAGTTGTTAAGTTTTCTTGACTGAAGAAGCAGAGGGTCCGGATGGGTTTTGGATGGGTTCTTCAGAACTCTGTGCTTCATTCACATAAACTGAGATCAGATAGGAAGGTGGCGTTTGATTTTCCGAGTCAACAGAGGCGCGCTGATTCAGTATTTAAGTGCTTTTTTAAGTGCTTCTCTCAGAACCTGATAGTATATAGATTTACATGCTGTATAATATGAAGCTCTGGTGTCCTGTCCCTCATATTCAATACCTCAATAAGAGGATGGTGGAGGAGGACGGGTGGCGCTGGGGATGCTGGGAGAAGTCTGATAGGTGTGAGGACTGATTGATTGTGTTGTTATTGCTGAGGTATCATGCTCTTTGTGCCTGAGGGACACTCCCCTGTTCCCTCCCCTCCATTCATTCTATCCATCCACTCATCTACTCCCTCCATCTCTCATAAACTTAGCCGGCTCGAGCCGGGCTCTGCTGGGAGCTTAACTGTTTTATTGATGTACGCTGGAGTGTAAAGGGAAGAGAGCAGCACTCAGCCTCACCTGCCTGCTCTAGATGCATGGATTACTCAGAGCCTTCGTCTGTCTGAGAGAGATTGGAAAATTAAAGTCCTTTTTCCAAGAAGGAAATGCACTAGATATTGATGTAAGCTCCGGTGCTACGTCTTGATGTCTACATTCTCTCAGTTCTGTTGAGAACAGAGTGTATAGAACATAACTGTGTAATTTCCTGAGAGTAGTTTAAGCATCTGTAATAAAGTCAAATAAAATAATGATTTTAAATAAAGATAAACTACTGATCAAATCAGTCCACAGACTATTTTTCACAAAAGTCTTGGGGATCATAACTGAGGCAAGTAGGTAATTATGGTCGGCCGGTCACTCCTGGGAAGGTTCACCACTGTTCCAAGTTTTCCCCATTCGTGAATAATGTCGCTCACTGTGGTTCTCTGGAGTCCCAAAGCTTTAGAAATGTCTTTAGAACCTTTTCCTGACTGATAGACCTCAATTACTTTATTTCCCATTTGTTCATGAATTTATTTGAATATTGTCATTATGTCTAGCTATTGAATTTTTGGGTCTTAAATAAAGATAACTTCTTTATCAAAGCCCATGGCGAACTATGAGTGGTATCTAACCAAGACTTGAGAATAACTAAAAAATCCTGAGAAAAACTGGAAAATTTAAGTTATTTTCCAAGAGGGAAATGCACTAGATATTGATGATGTAAGCTCTGGTGCTACGTCTTGATATCTACATTCATTCATATACATTCATATAGAATGTATAGGATATAACTGTAATTTTCTGAGAATAGTTTAAGTATGGGAAAAAAGAATATGGTTTTATATGGTTAAACTCTTCCTCAGCCTCTTCCTCATTTTCTGCAGCAGCTAGCAAAAGAAAATATTCAGAAAAACGAGTCGATCAGGAAAAGCACCGCGTCTACATCAACTTGTGAATTAGTATTCATGGCCCCGCCCACCTCGACTTGGGACCACTCACAGGCAGAGCTGAAGCCGGGCCGCGACACCGTCTCATCAGATAGGAGATAACTAACAGCGCTAGGAACAGCATGCAGTTCATTCCTGTGTTATTTGTGCAAATAACCCATCAGTGTTTATATACTTTACCCAGTAATTCAGAGCTAAGAAACAAATGGTTAGAATTAGTCTATGGAGGAAAAACACCACCAGCCAAGTACAATTGAGATAGGTAGGTGTTTAGATGTTTACAACAGTTCAGTTTACACTAGTTAAAAGTAAAAATTCACAAAACCTCGGGATGGATTTTTACTTTCTGGACCTGGACTACCCACCTCTGTGTGTAACTATAGGTTTAAATAGGATCTCCGGTGGATTTGGTGTTTTACAGAGACTCTAAGACTAGGTCAGTGGCTGAACTGCACTTAGCAGGGCATTATTACACATGTTGTAAAGTAACATATAACATTGCAAAGACTGTTATTAGTGTAAAAATGTCTTTATTTTAAAACGTTTCTAACTGTTGTCCATCTCGCTGCCTCCTGTTCTTGCAGTGCTGTTAGCCAATCAGAGGTGATATGTTTGCATGTATGAATATTCATGAGCAAGAGCCAAAATCCTATTGTTTCTCCCCCCGCCCACTCCTCCACCAGACTAAAGCAGTGTTATACTGGATCACCACAAAAAACAGCTCACGGCATTCATTCACACATGAGACACAACTAGACATTTTAAAATAAATGAAAAAACAATGGAATGAGATCTTTAAGGTGGAAAAAGCTGAAGCTAAGAATGCAACAGTATAAACAGGATGCTGTAACCTTGTTTTCCACACTTAAATTGGGCTTAATTTGTGGATAACTGTCAATGGGATCGATTTATTATAAAAAAAAATCCAGTCTATTACAAAACCAAACCAATGTACTGAGAATCTGATGAAACATAGCAAAACATCTCATGTTCAAATTATGCTGGAATCTCACTGTGCAGAATGACCTACAGAGGAAATACTGATGCAATGCCAGACTTATTTGTTGTAAAGTAGGAATAGAGTTAATTTATTTAGTAGTGTTGGTCATTAATGTCTATCTAGCCTTCAGACTGTCTCAGAACGTCTGTTTGGTTTGGTAAAGGCTGTACATTATTTGAGTTTTAATGGTAAACATGTTTTCTAAAGTATATATAAAGAAAATAATCAAGAGGAAGATGGATGATCACAAACCATCAAACCACCAAACTGAACTGCTTCAATTTTTGCACCAGGAGTAAAGCAGCATAAAGTTATCCAAAAGCAGTGTGTAAGACTGGTGGAGGAGAACATGATGCCAAGATGCTTGAAAAAAAAAACTGTGATTAAAAACCAACCAGGATTATTCCACCAAATATTGATTTCTCAACTCTTAAAACTTAAAATATATGAATATTAACTTATTTTATTTGTATTATTTGAGGTCTGAAAGCTCTGCATCTTTTTGTTATTTCAGTCATTTCTCATTTTCTGTAAATAAATGCTCTAAATGAGAATATTTTTATTTGTAATTTGGGAGAAATGTTGTCTGTAGTTTATAGAATAAAACAACAATGTTCATTTTACTCAAACATAAACCTATAAATAGCAAAATCAGAGAAACTGAATCATCTGAGTCTTCCACGTCTAATCTTTTTGTATGTTTTGTATATTTTGTAAAGTTCAGTGTTTCATGTATCTAGGTCTGTTGGTTTTAGTGCTTCTTCTTAAAATGTTTTATTAATTTGTTGTGTGTATACCCGTGTTTGCTTTCTGTTTTTTTTTTGCTATTTTTTTCTTTTATGTTTGAATAAAATTTATCTGCACTTACATCCAGTTTCAGCACTTGTTCGTGACAGTTACATGAAAAGTAAGACACTTTTAATACATTATTAATCATTACACTTTAACAGATAGACAGAAAGAGATAGAAATAGGGAGATAGATAAAGATTCAGATAGGGAGATAAAAGACTCAGTTCATTATTATTTACAAAGAATCTTAAGCATTATTGTTTGGTAATGTCTTGAAAATAGTGTTAATTAATAATTTAGACTTTACATAACCAATTAACAATGTTTATTACTATCATATTTACTGTAATGACTCTTATTGTACAGTTTTACCCCTAAATCAAATTGAGCTTTTTAAAGGCTTGTTAAATGTAATATTCTATCAGTAATTAAGGAAACAGATCCATACAGTGAATTTGTTTCTCCTCACAGTGAGACGCATTAGAAAACACGCCTCGTCCTGCAGATCCAGGTCTCTGATTGGTGGATCAGAATCACACGGTGTTAGGATTCTGCTCACCAAACACAAAGCCAATCTGTGAGGAGAATCAGCTGGAGTCCCAGACCTGATCTCCAATCAGCCGGGATCCAATTACCACCCGGACCAGAACCACCAGAACAACAGCATCAGCCTGTTAACCCTTTACTTTCACTCCATTTACCTTCACTCACCTACAGAGTCTTGAGTGAGACTCTCTCTCTCTCTCTCTCTCTCTCTTTCTCTCACTTTCTCTCACTTTCTCTCTCTCTCCCTCTGTCTTCTCACTTTCTCTCTCTCACACAAATACAACCTCTTCTCTATCTACCAAAAATACAACCTATTTAACTCTCATGCTTTCGTTTACAAATACAACCTTCTCTCTTTTCTCATTTTCTCTCTTTACATTACATTACATTACATTACATTACATTACATTTGGCAGACGCTTTTGTCCAAAGCGACTTACAATATTGAAGTGCAAATAATAGAAGAGGTTAAGTACAAAAATAATAGAAATTAAAAATAAAACATCTATAGATAGGGCCTTAAGGAGGTCAGAGGGAAATAATGGGATAGAGGAGTAGAGAAGAGGAAGAAGGAGATGAGGTTAGAATTAGTTAGTTTGTTAGAGGTGTTAGGAGAGTAAGTGCTCTTTGAAAAGCTCTGTCTTCAGGAGTTTATTAAAGATAGCGAGAGATTCTCCTGATCTGGTAGTAGAAGGTAGTTAGTTAGAGGTGTTAGGAGAGTAAGTGCTCTTTGAAGAGCTCAGTCTTCAGGAGTTTATTAAAGATAGTGAGAGATTCTCCTGATCTGGTAGTAGAAGGTAGTTTGTTCCACCATTGGGGAACTCTGTATGAGAACAGTCTGGATTGCTTTGTGTGAATGTTTGTTTGGTAAAGCGAGGCGACGTTCATTGGAGGAGCGCAGCGGCCGGGAGGTAGCGTAAGTCTTCAGGAGTGAGTGCAGGTAGGAATGAGCCTGTTCTGTATCACCTTGTAGGCGATTGTAAGAGCTTTGAATTTGATGCGAGCATCAACTGGTAGCCAATGGAGCTCAATGAGCAGCGGGGTGACATGTGTCCGTTTTGGCTGGTTGAAGACCAGACGTGCTGCTGCATTCTGGATCATTTGGAGTGGTTTTACTACACAGGCCGGGAGGTCAGTTAGCAGGGCATTGCAGTAGTCGAGGCGTGAGATTACCACAGCTTGTACCAGGAGTTGGGTGGCCTGTTGCGTCAGAAACGGTCGAATTTTTCCGATCTTGTAAAGCGCAAAGCGGCAGGATCGAGCAACTGAGGCCACATGGTGCGTGAAGGAGAGCTGGTCATCAACCAGAACACCCAGGTTCCTAGCAACCTTTGTCGGTGAGAGAGAGAGAGAGAGTCGATGGTTATGGCAAAGTTGTGTTGAATAGAAGGTTTTGCTGGTATGACCAGAAGTTCAGTCTTTGAGAGATTTAATTGAAGGTGATGCTCCTTCATCCATGAGGATATGTCTGAGAGACACTGTGATATTCGTGCAGAGATTGAGTGATCATCGGGTGAGAACGACAGGTATAGCTGAGTGTCGTCTGCAAAGCAATGGTAGGAAAATCCGTGTGAGCGGATAACCTGACCAAGAGAGGTGGTGTATATTGAGAAGAGAAGAGGTCCCAGTACCGAACCCTGGGGAACCCCAGTGGATAACGAGTGGGCTGAACGAGCGCCCAGTGAGGTATGATCTGAACCATGATAGCGCATTGTCTGAGATCCCCATGTTCGAGAGTATAGTTAGGAGTCTCTCACACAAAAATACAACTCCCTCTCTTTTTTCTCACTTTCTTTCTCTATCTCTATCTCTTTCACGCTTTATCACAAATAGATATCTTTAACTCTCCAATGCGTTCTCTTAAAAAATACAACCTATTTAAATCTCTTGTGCTTTCGTTCACAAATACAACCTCCTCTCTCTCATGTTCTCTCTCTCGTTCTCTCTCTCTCTGTCTCTCTCTCTCTCTCATGTTCTCTCTCTCGTTCTCTCTCTTTCTCTGTCTCTCTCTCTCTCTCTCTCTATCTCTGTCTCTCTCTCTCTATCTCTGTCTCTCTCTGTCTCTCTCTGTCTCTCTCTGTCTCTCTCTGTCTCTCTCTGTCTCTCTCTGTCTCTCTCTGTCTCTCTCTGTCTCAAAAATATAAGCCCCTTTACTCTTGCTATTTCTCTCGCACTTTCAAAAATACAATCTTTCTCTCTCTCTCTTTCTCTCTCTCACTTTCTCTCTCGTTCTCTCTCTCTGTCTCTCCCTTTCTCAAAAATATAAGCCCATTTACTCTCTTGCTATTTCTCACGTGCTTTCAAAAATACAATCTTTCTTTCTCTCTCTCTCTCTCTCTCTCTCTCTCTCTCTCTCTCTCTCTCTCTCTCTCTCAGTGCATCACAAAAGTGAGTACACCCTCACATTTCTGCAGATATTTAAGTATACCTTTTCATGGGAAACACTGACAAAATGACACTTTAACACAATGAAAAGTAGTCTGTGTGCAGCTTATAAAACAGTGTAAATTTATTCTTCCCTCAAAATAACTCAATATACAGCCATTACGGTCTAAACCACCAGAAACAAAAGTGAGAACACCCCTAAGTGAAAGTTCCTAAAGTGTAAATATTTTGTGTTGCCACCATTAATTTCCGGAACTGCCTCAAATCTCTTTGGAGCTTGAGACCATCTAAACCAAACAAATTGAACTTGGTCTTATAAGACCACAGGACATGGTTCCAGTAATCCACGTCCTTTGTTGACTTGTCTTCAGCAAAATGTTTGCAGGCTTTCTTGTGTACAGACTTCAGAAGAGGCTTTCCCTCTCTCTTCTCTCTCTCAAATCTCAAATTCTATAAAAAAAAAACATTCTAATTCTCTTGCTTTTTCACAAATATAACTTCCCTCACTCTCGCTCTTTCTCTCTCTAAAATACAGCCTCCTAAAAATGATAAGTCAAAAATAAAGAAACGTGATTAAAGGAATAAAATAATGAAAATGAAACGTAAAACAAAAATTTAGAATGAACATAACATTCAAATATAAGAAATAAAACAATGACGTGTAAAAATTAAAGTACTACAGAACATTAACTTTAAGTGAAGCCTTTCGTTTCTCTCTCTCTATCTTTTTATCTGCAGTGAGAAGAACACGAGGGCGACTGAACAAAACACGTAAATGTTAAATCAGACAAATTATAACCTTTACTCTCAGGATTTACAAGAACATAAGATGAACACTAGAGAAAATACAGAACAGAAAGAGTAAAATCTCCAGCAGCTCTAGAGGTTAAAGTAGTGGCACTGTGTTACAGTATGACATGAAGTCAGGGGTGGATAGTTACATTACGCTGTGAGGTTTACTCAACATATTAAAAATTAAAAGGTGTGATCTTTTCACCTGCGGCAGAAATCTCTCTCAGACACCGAACACCAAGCTTCAGACTCCTCACCTCGTCTCGCTGTGGGAAGATGGATCTACTGTTCCACGAGAGCCGAGTTTCGCCCAAGGGTTCGATGCAGTAGTGTGTTTTTATCTGTACGATTTTACTCTATATCCACCTACACTCACGCCATCACTCCACATACAGCTCAACTTCTGCTGAAAATTAGCTACTAAAGTGTGAGATATCTCCCTCCTTCCTTATTTAAACAGCAGCAGAACTTCTGAATATATCTACACTGATGGGCGTGGTGTTCTGGAAATGAGGTGTGTTCAGGTACATTTCTGGAGTTTTATCTTGTTTATCTTGGTAACAGAAAACACAGGAGCTCCACTGACTGAATACAACCTAGACAGACGCCAACAGTCAGACGTTCATCGCTATCTCGGTAACACAGGCGCTGTGCCGAGCCGAGCGTACACCCCCACTTATTACACACACATGAACACGGCAGCACAAACCCAACTTTTACATCAACAATAAACAGAATAGTAAATAAAATAACATTGCTGTTCCCGTAAATGAGCTGCTGGAGCTCCTTCACAGCGTCAACCAGCAGCTCAGTTTCCTCTGCTGAGAAGCATCCAGGTAGCTGCACCGTTAAAATGGCAATCCGCCAAAGTCAGAGCTCACCTGACTCTTAAAGGGAACGATGAGCTCTTAAAGAGATACTCTGATTGGTTTATTATTTCACATTATTCCCAAAATTAAACAAACCCTGATTAATTAAGAGAATAAGTACCTAATGCATTTTGCTTTGCGTTGCAAGTCGCACAATGTGTACTTTTCCCATTGTTATGATAGCAAAGGCAAGGCAAGGCAAGGCAAGGCAAGGCAAGGCAAGGCAAGTTTATTTATATAGCACCTTTCATACACAGCGGTCATTCAAAGTGCTTTACAAATTAGAAAATACACAGAGAAGTCATATAAAAAATAATAATAAAAAAACATGTAAAAGAATAACAGTAAAAATGGAAAATAAAAACTAAAATAAGAGTCAAGAAGTAAAATTAAAAACATGTAAAAGAACAACAAGGAATTGGAAATAAAATTAAAATAAGAAAAAAACATAATATAAAAGTGCCGTTACAGAATAAAAGTGGGCGGAGCTGCAGTGTTTTAAACTGAGCTGAAAGCCTGATCAAACATGTAGGTTTTCAGTCTGGATTTAAACATGTTTAGTGTTGGAGCTCTTCTAATGCTCTCTGTTAACTGGTTCCATTTAAGAGCAGCGTAGTAGCTAAACGCTGCCTCTCCGTGTTTAGTTTTTACTTTAGGCAGCTCTAACTGACCAGTTCCTGATGATCTGAGAGTTCTGCTCGGCTCATACTGCTGGAGCACATCAGATAAATATGCTGGTCCTGCACCATTAACACATTTATAGACCAGTAACAGAACCTTAAAGTCTATTCTGTAACAGACTGGTATCCAGTGCAGGGATTTAAGGATGGGGGTGATGTGCTCCCTTCTTTTACTCCTAGTCAGAACTCTGGCTGCTGAATTCTGAATCAGCTGAAACTGTTTGATGGTCTTTTTTGGGAGTCCAGTTAGGAGTCCATTACAGTAATCAATCCTACTAGAAATAAAGGCGTGGATGAGTTTCTCCAGATCTGCTTTAGACAGAAAATCTCTGATCTTATTTATGTTCTTGAGGTGATAAAATGCTGATTTGGTGACGGCTTTGACGTGACTGTTAAAAGTGAGATCAGAGTCCATTTGTACACCAAGATTACGCACTAGTTCTTTAGATTTTAGGCTTTTTGAATCCAGATAGGCAGCTAGTCTGTGCCTCTCATTACTATTCCCAAATAAAATTATCTCTGTTTTATCTTTATTTAACTGCAGAAAGTTCTGTCCCATCCATTTATTTATCTGCTCAAGGCATTTACACAGTGAGTCAATGGGACTGAAATTGTTTGGGCAGAGGGCCATGTAGATCTGAGTGTCATCTGCATAGCTGTGGTAAGATATCCCATAGTCACGCATGATTTCACCCAGAGGAATCATATATAAATTAAATAAGAGTGGCCCAAGAATTGAACCCTGGGGTACACCACAGGTCACTGGCACAGTCTCAGAAACATTATTTTCCATTTCCACAAAGTATTTCCTTCCTTGAAGGTATGAACTCAGCAAAGACACACTGACATGCACTAAATCAAATACAACCTCCTCTCTATATTTCTCTCCCTTTCAAATTCAACCTTGTTAACTCACTCTCTTAAAAAAATCAATCTCCTTTACTCTTTCACCCTCTTTTCCTCAAAAATACAACTCTCTCTTTTTCTTTCTTTCACTAATACAACCTTCACTGTCAGTCTCTCAAAAAAAATTAACATCCCTCATGCTTTCACTCTCTCTCTCTCTCTTTCTCTACGTCTCTCTCTCTCTCTCTCTCTTCTGATTAAACCAGCAGCTCAGTTTTCTCTGCTGAGAAGCGTTGGACACGTCCAGGTAGCTGCCAAAGTCAGAGCTCACCTGACTCTTAAAGGGAAAGATGAGCTCCTAAAGAGACACTCTGATTGGTTTATTATGATTCACATTATGCCCAAAATTAAACACACCCATGATCAATTCGTAGAATTAGTACCCAATACTTTTTGCGTTGTGTTTGAAGACACACATGGTGTACTTTTACCGTCGTTACGATAGCAAAGACACATGGCCTGACCCGGCCTAAATCAAGCTATGCAAGCAACTGTGCACAGTTGACATCTCACCTATAGATCACTATATATTTTATTTTTTTGCAAATTAACTCTTCGTATGTTTATTCTAAAGCCTCCTACTTTATTTTAGATGTAGCTGCACGCTCAGTCAGTGTATAAGAGCAGGATAAAAGTTCTCATTTGTTCCTGTGTGAATGGAGACGGAGTCCCTGGTTCATTTCCCTTTCTTTACCCTGGACATCAGAGTAAACCCCCCTGCCATCAGTGTAAATAATGAGGAAGGGGACCGGCATCCCTCCGTTGCAATTAGTCTGGTCGTCTCGCTCTCCAGCTCTCCTTCGTCTGGGAGGAGAGGGAGATATTCTTTAATAAAGGTCAGGCCAGTTTTTATCCCAAGATACAGCCGACACTAATCCCTCCAACGACAGAGACCGAGGAACGATCAGTGCAATGCTCACCATGCTCTCTACGCTCTTCACTTCTATTTCAAAAGATTTTACCTGAACTAAAGCGCATTTCACAATAAAAAAAGACAAGAAGACTTCTATATTTGTCTATTAGACTCACTAATCATACTTATAATGCGTTATAATACCTTCACAAAGCATTATAAACATGATTATACATAATCAGAACGATGTATAACATCCAATTACTCAACCCACTCATTAGGACTCCCCCTATCACTTGTGATGCCCCAAGACACGCCTCCTCCATCACATGTGAAGTCAGACTCCTCCTCTTTTTAAACTGCTGCTGATGCTGTAGCATTGCCGTGTAGCATCACAGCGCTAACCCTCGGAGGAAAGCGCAGCGACTCGGTTCTGATACATCAGCTCACAGATGCAGCCTTGTGCTGATCCACATCACCCTAGGAGTGATGAGGGGAAAGAGAGAGCGCCATCAACTGTACTGTATCCACCCAGAGAGAGCAAGACCAACTGTGCTCTCTCGGGGATCAGACAGCTGATGGCAAGCTGAATGACTGGGATTCGAACTTAAGGAATAAGTTTTCCTTAAAACAACATCTCCTAATATCTCCTCCTTTTAATCTGAGTTTAATAGAGTTATTTATTTCTAGTTCTCATCATATTAATCAACACCTGGTTTGGTAAATGGATAAATTGGTAAATGTGGTAAATCAGGTGAGCTGCTGACGGAACTGAACATAATAATATACACATGCTGACTGAGGAGCATCCAGGAGAAATCTGGCTCAGCTAACAGGATAAAACATTTATACTTAGTTAAAAAAATGAGAATTCCTTGTTATGTTTTACTGTATTTATGTTTATTTGCATCTGTTTAAATCATGTTTTTTTTTTTTTTTAGGTAAAAACACTCATACTGCTGAGATAAATGGGTTAGTGTCATTAGTGCCTTTACACAGTATTGCATTTATATATAACATAAAAACTAACCAATATAAATAAATGTAGTAGAAGAGTAGTAGAGGGTTCTAGTAAGGCGAATAAAGAATAAAACTACACAGTAAGACATTAAATAAAGCAGTTCTTTACTGTACTGGGCATTTTTTCATTCATAAAACATAAAACATAAAGCGCAACAACGCTGCAGTGTTGTGACCGCATTACTCCGATTTTATTTTTGCATTTATCAGCAACTATTAAAAACATGCTTTCATTCTGTAGCTTTTAAAACCTCCAGCTCCTCCCCGGGGTGATCAATATTGTATGGCTGCTTTGGGAAATGCTTCTGTGTGTTTAAAAGCGACTTCGGTTCCTAATTTGCTTTAGTTGCAGGTTTTTCCGAGGCTAAAGCCGAGCTCCGTCAGCGGCGTTTCCTTTAAAGCGTCCGAGTGGGTGTGTAGAAGTTGTGTTAAAGTGTTTTAGAAGGAAACTTTCAACCCTTTGAATCCATGCAAACACTTTTATGATTGGTGAGACATTTTTTTCTGCAAGCCATCAAAAGACCAGTTCACCACTTTCCTCTAACTGATAAAAAATGAATGTGCTTTTTTGGGGTTTACTCCACTCTAATGTGAAAATTGCTTCCATACATCTAAGATCATGTATAAACTGATTTCCAAAAGTAATAAAAACACACAATGACTGTTTTCACAAAGATATTTAAGATATTATATAGTGTAACAGTACACAATAACCCACAATAACCCACTCCAAACACCAGCAAAGATTTATGGTGCCTCACTTTTGTTTAGTTGTGTTTCAAGTAAGATAAAACTATAAGAGAAATTCTACAGAATTGGAGCCATTTGCTTGTTGTTAGTCTTCAAAGTTAAATGTATGTATTTTTATTGTTTGTTTCATCTCTGAATCTAATAAAACATATATTTAACTATACAAAACATGTACTGGTCAATCTCAGGCAGCTTTTCTTAGTTTGTTTCTAATCCTAAAATGGTTACAAAACTCATATGACGTTTTAAAAGCATGTTAAAAAGCAAGTTCAATAATTCCTTTAATTTTCTCTCAAGAAAGTATTTATTTTTTTTTATTTATTAATTTTTTTTTGGCCCCCCCCCCTCCTCCTCTTCGGAGGACTATTAGTACTTTAATGTTTATTTATTTGATTATGTACACATTACAACAGCTACTAGTTTCTGTTTTTTTTTTTTTTTTTTTTTTTAATAGTTTTATAGGATTACAATTACAGGGATTTGGGGGAGGGTGCTGCTGGGGGATGAAGAAAAGGGGATAATTGGGGGAAGATGAGATAAGAGGAGAAAAAAAGGAAAAGATTTGAAAGTAAGACTGATAGAGGTGGGGAGAAAAAAAGTAAATAAATATTAATACAAAAAATAATAATAAAAATAAAAAGAAATAAATAAAAAGAAAGGAAGAAAAAGAAAAGTATATCTATCTATTTATATGTTTTGATGACTAAACAGAGACATGAATGTGTGTGCTGATTTTGTCTGATTTTTGGTCCATTCATTTAATTTGTATGTGTGTGTTTGTGCATGTATGTATATGTGGGTGAATGTGTATAGCGGGGCTCTTTGTTAACTATTGCTGATCTTTTTTACTGTAGTATTTGAATTAGCGGTGTCCAGGCTGAGGCTGATTCGGTGGTTCTGATTGGTTGTGAGAGTGTTTCTAGGGAGAGATAGTCTGTTAACAGATTTTTCCAGTGGTTGATGTTGATATTATGTTTGGTTTTCCAGTTCATGAGGATAACTTTCTTGGCGATGGTTAGCGACACCAGGAGGATTTTATTGTTTTCGGTAGTTGTGTTGGTAGTTGATGTGTCTCCTAATAGGCAGAGTGATGGTGATGGGTGGATATGGATGGTTAGGGCATGGGATAGGAGCATGATGACTTCTTTCCAGAATTGGTTGACGGATGTGCAGAGCCATAAAACATGAATGTAATTATCACTTGATTTTTGAATTTATAAGTGATCGTATCTGGTGGTACTGTAAGAATTGAGTTCTCCCGATGTTGTATATCTGGGTTAGTTGTGGTAGTGACATTAAGATGTTATTGTGATAGATGTGCTTGAGGTGTGTTATGCCTTTCTCAATCCAAGGTGAGTAGTTTAATGTTTTTTTAAAGTCTTTATTTTAAAATAATTTATTTATAATTCAGATGTGTATGTAAAATATGTTTATAATGCCTTATAAATGCATGTATAGTCTAATAGACACGATATTTATAGAAAGTGTTAATGAAAATATTGTTAATAATGACATGATATTTTAATCCAGATATGTAACATAATACTACAAGCAGTGCTTATAATGCGTTATAATCACTCACTAAACTCACATTATGCATTGTAATAAGTATATATAAACCTGTTTTAATGTCTCATGAAAGCATTATAATGTCTAATAGACATGATATTCATAGACAGTGTTAATTAATATATTATTAATTATTCCAGATGTGTAAGTTCTGCTAATTTTGCATTATAATCACTTATACAATTATATAATACATTATAAATATGTTTATTATGCATTATAATTAGTATGTATAAACCTGTTTGTAATGCCTCATGAATGCATTACAATGTCTAATAGGTATGATATTCATAGAAAGTGTTAAATATATTAATAATAATGAGAGATGTGATATTTTATTCCAGATGTGTAACAGAATATTACAAGCAACATCACAACTCAAAAATCCATCAAAATCTATTATAATAAGTATTCATAAACATGTTTATAAATGCTGTATAAATGCATTTATAGTCTAATAGACATGATATTCATAGAAAGGGTTACTTAATATATTATTATTAATGAGTATTAATAATCTATTATTAATAATAATAACTATATATTTTTATATAAACATTTATAATGCCTTATACATGCATTATAATGTCTGTAAGACACCATTCAAGGAAAGTGTTACCAATCTTTGCTTAACATGCTGTAAACTGTCAGAATACTTGAAGTAATAATGAAATTAGCAGTGTTTAGACGTGATTCATGCATAGGGGTTCCCACAGTGTGTCACAGGATGACGTCCATCAATCCTGTTGAGCGTCAATCCTGTTAAATGTCAATCAAGCCTCCAGAAAGCTGTGGAGGAATCACGATTTCAGTGCAGGAAAAAAGAGAAGCCAGAAGTGAATAATGCAGATGTAAGCTTGTGCAAAAAAAGAGCTTTTTGGTTTAAAATCAGCTCAGGAAGCGTCAGGAATGGGTTCTGGCAGCGGCGGCGGCTCTGAGGAACATTCTGGGCTGAGATCACTGGTTTGTGTAATCCTGTATAGAGACAAAGGCGCTGTCTTCAGCGCTGCGCTGATGCCTGGCTCGCCGTAAGCCTCTTGTAACAACAATTTCAGGACAAAACCGGGGGATTTCACCGAGCACTTGGAACCAGGGGCTTTGGCTGTCATTATGGGTCCGGGGATTACTGCACTCCACCGGATAAATAACACGGTGAAACATCACTGATTGGTCCACAGTAACGGCAGATTCACAAACTCTTAAAAATAAAGGTGCTGGAGAGTAAAAGAAGAAGAAGAAGAACCAACGAAAGCACTTTCTATGAATGTCATCTCTATTAGACTCTATAACCACATTCATAACATATTACATTCCACCCATAAGCCATGTTTATTATGCATTATAAATTGTGATCATAATGCATTATAAGCTGTGTTTATAATATGTATGTTAAACTAGTATATATCTTTCATTAATAAATCTAATCGTCCCAGACCTGTTATAATACATTATAAGTGACTATAACTAATATATTTAAGACAAGAATAATTCACGAGTGAATGGTAGCACTTTTTATGAATATCATCTCTATTAGACTCTATAATCACATTCATATTATAATGCATTTCTAATGCATTTATAATGTGTTACAAACATGGCTATGAATATTTATACAAATGTATAATCCTCTTAAAAAAAAGTTATATATTTGTGTCTTTCAATTCATAAGGCGTTATAAACATGGCTATAAATATTTATAAAAATGCATATCCCTCTTTAAAACAAACAAACAAACAAAAAACTACAACTATACATTTGTTTTTGTGTTTTTTTTTCTTCTTTTACATACATTAATATTTTCAATTAATATTTTCAATTAATTAACATTAATTTTTTCAATACATTATAAGACTATAACTAGTATATTTAAGACAAGAATAATTCATGAGTGAGTATTATAAATTTAAAATAAAGGTGCTGTAGAATAAAAGAGAGAAGAGCAGCAGAAGACGCAACAGTAGTACTTTCTATGAATGTCATCTCTATTAGACTCTATAAACACATTGGTAACATATTATAATGCTTGCATAATGCGTTACGAACATGGCTATACATATTTATACAAATGTTTAACTCTCTTTTTAACAAAAAAAAAATACAATGATATATTTGTTTTTGTGTTTTTCATAATGTGTTATAAACATGCAAAACCCATTATAGCCATGTTATTATGCATTATGAATTGTAATCAATGCATTATAAGTTGTGTTTATAACATGTATGTTAAACTAGTATATATCTATCATTAATGAATCGAATTGTCCCACAATTAAAGATCTGTTATAATACATTATAAGACTATAACTAGTATATTTAAGACAAGAATAATTCATGAGTGAGTATTATAAATTTAAAATAAAGGTGCTATAGAATAAAAGAGAGAAGAGCAGCAGACGAAGCAACAGTAGCACTTTCTATGAATGACATCTCTATTAGACTCTATAAACACACTGGTAACATATTATAATGCTTGCATAATGCGTTACAAACATGGCTATGAATATTTATACAAATGTTTAACATTCTTTTTAAAAGAAAGAAAATGCATTATAAGTTGTGTTTATAATATGTATGTTAAAGTAGTATATATCTATCATTAATAAATCGAATTGCCCCACAATGAAAGACCTGTTATAATACATTGTAAGTGAATATAACTAATATATCCAAGACAAGAGTGATTAATGTGTGAGAAATATAAATTAAAAATAAAGGTTCTGGAGAATGAGAGAGAGAAGAGCAGTATCACTTTCTATGAATGTCATCTCTATTAGACTCTATAAACACATTGGTTACATATTATAATGCTTGCATAATGCGTTACAAACGTGGCTATGAAAATTTATACAAATGTTTACCTCTCTTTTTAAAAGAAAAAAGAAAATTATATATTTGTTTGTGTTTTTCATAAGGCGTTATAAACATGCAAAACCCATTATAGCCATGTCATTATGCATTATAAGTTGTGTTTATAATATGTATGTTAAACTAGTACTGCTCTTCTCTTTCTCTTATTCTCCAAAACCGTTATTTTTAATTTATATTTCTCACTCATGAATTATTCGGTAACACTTTCTATGAATGTCATCTTTATTAGACGCTATGACCACATTCATAACATATTATAATGCTTTCATGAGGCATTATAAACATGGCTATAAATGTTTATAAAAATGCGTAACCCATTATAGCCATGTTTATTAAGCATTATGACCTGTAATCATAATATATTATAAGCTGTGCTTATAATATATATGTTAAAATAGTATATATCTATCATTAATAATCTAGTCCTACAATGAAAGTCTGGCACTTTACTTAGAGCACACAAAGACCTGTTATAATACATCATAATTGATTATAATTAATATTATATTCAAGACAAGAATAATTTATGAGTGGTTAAAAATATATTTATAGGATTATTGAGGGTGTGTTTATAAGTTGAAAAGCTTTTTTAGTCATGATACAGTCTGCAAGCTGGGACTGAGTTTCTTGGTATTGATGTATAACATGTTATAAACACAGCTATTAATGCATTATAATCACAGTTCATGATGCATAATAAACATTGCTATAATTAATTATACATTTTTATAAACATGTATAGCCATGTTTATAATGCCTTATGAATGCATTATAATGTCATAATGACATTCAAAGAAAGTGTTACCAATTATTTTTTTCTTGAATATATTAGTTATAGTCACTTATAATGTATTATAACAGGTCTTTCATTGTGGGACAGTTATATTTATTAATGATAGATTAAGATTTGGTGTAGGGCTGGATCTTAGGGTTGATTAATGGAGTCAGAGAATGCTATGAATTGGTTATCATTTCTACCTGAACTATTTCTCAATGGTTCTAAAAGGTAATTTTAGATCATTTTAGATGAGTAGATGTTTCTAAAAGTAGAAGTAGCAACTTTTAATTCTGAAATCGTGGACCATAACTGTCAGACTGAATCCAGCTTTCACTTTAATCCTGCTGCAAATTATAAAAAAAATTAATTATATGTGTGTGTGTTGTACACATCAAGAGTGTAATGGATCTTTACATGCATTCAGTAAATCTACATCAAATTTCTGTTGCTGTGTGATTATATAAGAGAAGCAGGTGCTGTTTTTTCCTCATGCTGAGATCAGCTCTAGCGAGGGGTTCGGCGGCTGCCAGCAGAAACAGTGATGCTACATACAAGACGAAGGAGAGATTTGAGATCTTATCTAAAGCCCAGTGTAGCCTGGAATAAAGACGGAGCGAGGGAGTTCTATATACTGTCAACAGTGTGCAATTACAGCTCTGTAAAAAATGAAGAGATCACTTCAGTTTCTGAATCAGTTTCTCTGGTTTTGCTATTTATAGGTTTATATTTGAGTAAAATGAACATTGATGTTTTATTCTATAAACTACAGACAACATTTCTCCCAAATTACAAATAAAAATATTCTCATTTAGAGCATTTATTTACAGAAAATGAGAAATGACTGAAATAACAAAAAAGATGCAGAGCTTTCAGACCTCAAATAATGCAAAGAAAACAAGTTCATATTCATAAAGTTTTAAGAGTTTCAATATTTGGTGGAATAACCCTGGATTTTAATCACAGTTTTCATGCATCTTGGCATCATATTCTCAAACTTAAAGCAAATACTAACTAAAACACTAAATCCAACACTAACCCCAACCATTAATCAACCCTTAAATCTAACTCTAAAACCTAACACTACAATCCAAGTTTAAAACCTAACCCTAAAATCTAACTCTAAAACCTAACACTACAATCCAAGTTTAAATCCTAACACTAAAATCTAAGTTTAAAACCTAACACTAAAATCTAACTCTAAAACCTAACACTACAATCCAAGTTTAAAACCTAACACTATAATCTAACTCTAAAACCTAACCCTAAAATCTAACTCTAAAACCTAACACTACAATCCAAGTTTAAATCCTAACACTAAAATCTAAGTTTAAAACCTAACACTAAAATCTAACTCTAAAACCTAACACTACAATCCAAGTTTAAAACCTAACACTAAAATCTAACTCTAAAACCTAACCCTAAAATCTAACTCTAAAACCTAACACTACAATCCAAGTTTAAATCCTAACACTAAAATCTAAGTTTAAAACCTAACACTAAAATCTAACTCTAAAACCTAACACTAAAATCTAACTCTAAAACCTAACACTACAATCCAAGTATAAATCCTAACACTACAATCCAAGTTTAAAACCTAACACTAAAATCTAACTCTAAAACCTAACACTACAATCCAAGTTTAAAACCTAACACTACAATTTAACTCCAAAACCTAACACTAATCCAAACCTAAACCTTAAATCTAACCCTAAACCTAACCTAACCAAATCAAACGTAACACAAATCCGAATCTTAATATGAACCTTAAATCTAACCCTACGACTAAACTTAATCTCAACCATTAATCAACCCTATAACCCAACAGTAATCCAAACCTCAACCTTAAATTCAACATTAGAGTTTAGAGTTGTAGAGTTACATTTAATAGCAAAACAGTTATTTTACCTTCAGTTGCATTTAACAGACATTCATTTGAATATTAGGCATCTATGACACTATCCCTAATCCAACTCTAACCATCAATCAACTCTAAACCTAACACTAATCCAAACCTAAACCTTAAATCTAAGCCTAAACTTAACATTAAAATCTTAAGATTAGAGTTCAGTTTAGAGTTGGGTGTAGAGTTACTTTCAATAAAGGATTATTTACTTTTTCTTTACAGTTCTGTTACATTTAATAGTCATTAAGTTGAATGTTATTTGAGGATTTTTCTACTTTTTAAAAAAGGTTTTAGCTTTTAGACCTGCAGGCTCCTTTTAGCAGTTAACAGCTAATCTCTATATTCTCTGATATAATGATGGAGATAGCTTTGTAAGGTAGTTGTTTCTTATAAAGTGGCCTGTGAGGTTTTTTGTTCGTTTGTTTGTTTGTTGAATTGTCCCAAAATTAAAGACCTGTTATAATACATTATAAGACTATAACTATTATATTTAAGACAAGAATAATTCATGAGTGAGTATTATAAATTAAAAATAAAGGTGCTGTAGAATAAAAGAGAGAAGAGTAGCAGAAGAAGCAACAGTAGCACTTTCTATGAATGTCATCTCTATTAGACTCTATAAACACATTGCTTGCATAATGCATTATGAACATGGCTATGAATATTTATACAAATGTTTAACTCTCTTTTTAACAGAAAAAAAATACAATGATATATTTGTTTTTGTGTTTTTCATAATGCGTTATAAACATGCAAAACCCATTATAGCCATGTTATTATGCATTATGAATTGTAATCATAATGCATTATAAGTTGTGTTTATAACATGTATGTTAAACAAGTATATATCTATTATTTTGTTTGTTTGTTTTTATAATGTGAGTGAAAAGTGCACTAAGTATAGAGTTATATAGAGGTAAATAAGTAATTTAGTGTATAGAGTTTAAACAGAGTTAGAAGCAGGAGGAGATTAGTCTGTATGATCAGCAGAATAAGTGTGTGTATCCTGAGTTTTGTTCTCGGCTTTGTGTGAGAAAATGAGGAGGGCTTTTGATTGATTAATGATTAAGAGCTTATCGATCGATTTCCCTGAAAGTGCTGCGTCAAAAGATTTCCAGAATAATCAGCAGAGATTAGATCTGCTCGAGCTCTGAACAGCTTAATCAGAAGTAAAATAATGTATTTAATATTTAAGAGTGTGTGTTTATAGAATCGGGGTGGTCAAGTTAACAATAAATACGTTTTTCATGACTTGTCAGAATTCAGGCATGCATAGATGCAGATAAAATATACTTTATTAATAAAAGTATCAGGCAAAGGTATGGTCAAACAGAAAACAGTCAACAATGGCAAACAGCAGTAACGAAGATATATCATACCAGAGTAGGTAGACAGTCCTGAGGTCATCATACGCAGCAGGGAAATATTGATAGGGTAGGTAAGAATTGAGGTCGGTGAAAAAAAATTAAAAATCAAAAAGATAAAAGATCAAAAAAGATAAAAACAAGAGATAAACACAGGCAATTGGAATAAGGCATAATACGAACACAGTGAGCAAATGAGCCCTTTTATAGGGCTAAAACCATGTGGCTAGTACTCAGGTGATCTGCTTCCTGAAACTGTCATGTGGTGTGTCATGTGATCAGAACTGGGTGTAATGTCAGTGTGTGGTGCATTCTGGGAAATGTAGTCTGAAGATTGCAGATCGTAGGCAAAGTGTGGGGGAGACAGGCATTACAGTTTGCTTTAATTTTTGTAGTTTTCTCAATTTTAATTTCTTACAATCTGAATGTATTGTACAAAAATTATAAATGCCTATTTACTTAGTTTTCTAATTTTCTTCTCTAATGATAATTAATTATATAATTCAATGTAATTTTGTTACAAGATGCACAAATAGAAAATCAAAAATATATATATATTTATTATTTTCCCTAAAATTAAGATAATAACGGGCAGCAATTAAAAAATAAATAAATATTTTTTTTTACCTACATAGTAAATGAATAGTGAAGTGATCTATCAGATTATGAAGGAACACATAAGGAATCATGTAGTAACTTAAAAACAGTGTTAAACAAACCTAAATACTCTTATATTGCTCTTATCTATAGAGCTGTTAACTTATCCTGTGCAACAGAGGGAACTCTTGCCCTTCCTTCACTGGGGTAGTCCTGATGAGTGCCAGTTTTATCATCATAATGTTTTTGATGGTCTATTTTGCAGTAACTGCATTTGAGGATACTTTTAAAGTTCTTGCATCAAAATTCTTCTTTTCAAATTGACTATCTTTATTTTTTTCCTATTATATTATTTTTAAAATATTTTTCTCTACTTACTTGAGTAGTAGTTGCGTCTCATAATCTGGATTAGAACATTACTCAAATATTCACTATTCACTGTATTCCTGTAACTCTACCTCTTCACTACTTTACTTTAACTGATGCTCTCAAACACTTTATTAAGAGGCAAGAAATTTAAGTAATTAACTCTTGATGAGTTCAGCACAGCTGTTAACTGAAAGCCTGAATTCCAGGAGACTCTACCTCATAAAACTGACTGAGAAAATCCAGCAGAGATGTGTAAAAAATGAAGAATCTAAAAGTTTGCTTTTGTTGACTAAATAATTATCCATGTTTCAGTTTCTGAATAGCTTAATGAGAAATAATTTATTAATTTGTAAAATAATGTATTCAAGATTTGGCTGTGTGTGTGTGTGTGTGTGTTGTGTTGTGTAAGAGGGTGAAAAAAGGAAAAAGTTGTAAAGTCCTTGTTCTTATGATTCATCCTCTCAGGCCGGCCTCACACCGAGTCCCACACAATAGATGAAATATTGCATTTCCATAAGCTTTTCCCCCTGAATAACTGGCCCTGGCCTGGTCAGATAACTGCGCCTCCACTGGGCCTCAGTGTTCAAGAGCTCTAGGTCTTTCACGATACAAATTAAAAACAAGATTAGAGCAGAAAAAACAATGAAAGGAAGCATGATTGTCTATTTTTCTGGGCAGAATTTGCATTTTCTGTTTGGTGAAGCTCAAAAGCTCAAAGACCTTGGACTTAATGCATCTGCATTTTCTGAATCTGCAGGAAAATCTAAGTTCTCCTGCATCAGTATATTTGCTTATTTGTGCAGTTCTGAGGAGTTATATATGTGTGTATATTTATATATGTGTGGATGGACAGATGACCGCAGGCTGAACTGATGACTATACTCATAGACTCATTAGATATTCTAATAGGGTTTGGACTTCTGATTGGAAACCGTTTGATCTGTTTGATGGTCTGGATGGAAATATATATATATATATTTTAATCTGAGGACACTGTAGCTAGAGTAGATTTACGTTTAGACCACAACCAACAAACATGATTTTAGTGCTTAAAAGGTTGGACTGGATGAAGACTTGCACAGTTTCCATTCTCTCTCTCGGCCAATCACGTTGAGGACATTCAAAACACACCACTTCCTGTCTTACATGAGCACTTAAACTTTATTCCCACAAAAAATCCCGTCAAACATTATTTTAGTATCGTTAACAATGTTGTAAATCTGTGTGTAAAAAAAAAAAACAGTGTGGAGAAAAACTACTGCTATTACTGCAATACTACTACTGTTATTACTACTACTACTACTACTACTACTACTACTACTATTGCTACTGCTACTACTACTACTGCTACTACTACTACTACTACTACTACTACTACTACTGTTACTACTACTACTACTACTATTGCTACTGCTACTACTACTACTACTACTGCTACTATTACTGCAATACTACTACTGTTACTACTACTACTGTTACTACTACTACTACTACTACTACTACTATTGCTACTGCTACTACTACTACTACTGCTATTACTGCTATACTACTACTGTTATTACTACTACTACTACTACTACTACTACTACTGCTGCTACTACTACTACTACTACTGCTATTACTGCTATACTACTACTACTACTGTTACTACTACTACTACTACTACTACTACTACTGCTGCTGCTGCTACTACTACTACTACTACTGCTACTACTACTACTACTACTACTGCTATACTACTACTGTTATTACTACTACTACTACTACTACTACTACTGCTGCTATTACTGCTATACTACTACTGTTATTACTACTACTACTACTACTACTACTACTACTACTACTGCTATTACTACTACTACTACTGTTATCACTACTACTACTACTGTTATCACTACTACTACTACTGTTATCACTACTACTACTACTACTACTGCTATTACTACTACTACTACTGTTATCACTACTACTACTACTACTACTACTACTGCTGCTGCTGCTGCTGCTGCTCCTATTACTACTACGAATACTACTGCTGCTATTACTGCTATAATACTGCTGCTGCTGCTATTACTGCTATACTACTACTGCTATTACTGCTATACTACTACTGCTATTACTGCTATACTACTACTGCTATTACTGCTATACTACTGCTGCTATTACTACTACTACTACTACTACTGCTATCACTTCTATTACTACTATTACTACTACTACTACTACTACTACTACTGCCGCTATTACTGCTATTACTACTCCTGCTGATATTACTGCTATTACTACTACTGCTATTACTACTACTACTACTGCTACTACTAATACTACTACTGCTATTACTGCTATACTACTGCTGCTATTACTGCTATTACTTATATTACTACTACTACTACTACTACTACTACTGCTACAATTACTGCTATTACTACTACTACTGCTATTATTACTACTGCTGCTATTACTGCTATTACTACTACTACTGCTATTACTTCTATTACTACTACTACTACTACTGCTACTATTACTGCTATTACTACTACTACTGCTATTACTGCTATTACTACTACTACTACTACTACTACTACTGCTATTACTACTGCTGCTGCTATTACTACTACTACTGCTATTACTACTACTACTACTACTACTGCTATTACTGATATTACTACTACTACTACTACTACTACTACTACTGCTATTTCTACTACTACTGCTGCTATTACTACTACTACTACTACTGCTATTACTACTACTGCTATTACTGCTACTGCTACTACTGCTGCTATTACTGCTACTGCTGCTATTACTACTACTACTACTACTGCTATTACTGCTACTGCTGCTATTACTACTACTACTACTACTGCTGCTATTACTACTACTACTACTGCTATTACTTCTATTACTACTACTACTGCTACTATTACTGCTATTACTACTACTACTACTACTACTACTACTGCTATTACTGCTATTATTACTACTACTACTACTACTACTGCTATTACTACTGCTGCTGCTATTACTACTACTACTGATATTACTACTACTATTACTACTACTATTACTACTATTACTACTACTACTACTGCTATTACTGATATTACTACTACTACTACTACTACTACTGCTGCTATTTCTACTACTACTGCTGCTATTACTACTACTGCTATTACTACTACTGATATTACTACTACTACTACTACTACTACTGCTATTACTGCTACTGCTGCTATTACTACTACTACTACTACTGCTACTATTACTGCTATTACTACTACTACTACTACTACTGCTATTACTACTACTACTACTGCTATTACTACTGCTGCTGCTATTACTACTACTACTACTGCTGCTGCTATTACTACTACTACTACTACTGCTATTACTACTACTACTACTGCTATTACTACTACTACTGCTATTACTACTACTACTACTGCTATTACTACTGCTATTACTGATATTACTACTGCTGCTGCTATTTCTACTACTACTGCTGCTGCTATTTCTACTACTACTGCTGCTATTACTACTACTACTACTACTACTGCAATTACTACTACTGCTATTACTGCTGCTATTACTACTACTACTACTGCTGCTATTACTACTACTACTACTGCTATTACTACTACTACTACAACTTCTACTACTACTACTACTACTACTACTACTATGATGAGAATGAGGAAGAGTAAGATCAGGTGGAACAGACACATTTCTATACATTCTAAAGCGGAATTATGCATATCATACTTTTATAATAATTCTGTATTCTAAAAACTGACATTATTTAAGAGTTCTCCATAGGAAAAGTTGTTCTCAAGCGTCTAAATAACTATATTTAATCCGCTGCATTTTTGACCAGTGAGGTGTATATATGTAATTAGGATTCAGGACCAGTTTGGGTCATTGTTCTGAGACTACAGGTCTGAGAGCAGCTCCAGGAGAGGAGATGAAGAGGGGCGGAGTTTCTGTCCTCAGGCTGATTGACTGACTGGGAGCAGAGATCAAATCATGCTGGTTAAAACACACACTGATCAGAAAGCTGGAGATGTGAGTGTGTGAGTGTGTGTGTGCGTGTGTGTGTGAGAGAGTGTGTGAGTGTGAGTGTGTGTGAGAAGATCTCAGGGGAAAAGTTTACTATGAGGTCCAAGAACCTCTGAGGAACTCAGGAACACAGAGGAGAGAGATCTGCTGACAATACACACCAACAAACCATACACACACCGAGTGTGATGCCACTCTGCTGAAAAACAGCTATTTATGTGATGTGTGTGTGTGTGTGTGTGTGTGTGTGTGTGTGTGTGTCATGTTCCTGACAGCGGGCCCAGTTTTAACGAGGCACACCTGGCCCTCATTCATAATGGAAGGCATATTTCATATTAATTTGGTGGCTCTTCTCCGTGTCCTGGGTGATGTTGAACAGCTGCAGGACTCCTCTCAGAGCTGCATTATGCAAGACCATTCACTTTCATTTCAGCCCTCAGATAAGCTCTTTATTGTTAATACACCCCGCTATTAAACCCGTCTGCCTGCTGATTGGACGGGCGGTGGAGTGTAAACATTGCCTGACTTCACCTCCTGAAAAATTACATAATAATAATAAACTTTATTTTTAAAAGTAGTATATATTTATTAGTACACCTCCATTTTTGTTGTTCATAATTTAAACTGTGTAGGTGTTCAATCTTTGATCTAAAGAAGATCCACTTTATCTATTGAGAACCCAGTGGTTGGTGTGGTACAGTGGATAACACCACCGCCTGCTTATGAGCTACGACACCATGTGGGAGACATGATGGGGGTTCAGTTCCAGGTCTGGGTAACTAAATGCTGCACAACACCAATAAAAGTCCTTGGACAAGACTCCTAACACTACATTGCCCAAACCTTGTAAGTCACTCTGGACAAGAGCATCATCTAAATTATGTAAATATATATAAATATAAATGTCAACATAAGTATTACTATGAAAGTTGTTATGCATAATTAAGCAATAACACACAAGAGGGAGTATTGGAACTGCAGGCCGAGTACCATAGATCAGCACAGCAGTGCCAATATTACACGTTATAGCACAAACCTCAACTGTATTATTGTGATTATACCACAGTTCCATTTTCACTGTTTTTTGAAAGATTTTAAAGAGTTAAAGAGGAGGAGAAAATAGGATCTGTTTGGTTGAATAAAAACTCCACCAGTTAAAATAGTTCCATTACAGCTCTGTTTGTTTGTAGCTGCACTGTTTGGCTTGTAAGCGCTGCATCGTTGCTAGGTTACCTGTATGTGGCAGAGTAATACAGTAGAACATGGGTTCTTGGGTTACAGTGCATTACCGGCTGATAACGGCACTCGTAAAATGCCTCTCCGCCAATCAGATTGCAGAGTCGGAACTAACTATAATTATGCTTTATGCATATTTCCTGCGCAAACTCTCTTCTAGGGTTAGTAAATACAGTATATACACTGTAAAACCGAACAGCCCAACCTAAGAACGTTTTATTGTTTCATGGTTTGAGTTGCAACTTTGCACAAAGCCAGATCACCTTTAGTTTATTTAATACAGGAGCTGCAATTACAGCCTAAATTTACAGTAAAGAGTTCCTGCAACCATTAGCCCTTCCTTCACTGAACACTCCACACTTTCTTCCAGCAGGACGATGCTCGTCCACACACTGCTGCTGCATCTCAAGAACGTTGAGTGTTGAAGACGCTGCAGATACTACACTATGTGCAGCTGCTGTGTCTCCAGATCTATAACCCCTGATTATAAAAAAATGTGTAGGATGTTTTTCTATTGGACGCTCTATTAACACTCACAATCTGCAGCGACTGTGTATAGAGAATATTGGAGTTATTATGGGATGGATTATCAAAGGAGGAACATTAGGAACCTCTACAACGTTATTTATGCGTTACACACTACTACTGTATGTGTAGATCAATAAATATTACCCTAACTATCAGTCCAATGCAACATAAAAAGGAATTTCCAGAATGCCACGACGCTCATTGCTATCTTACAACCCCCCAACAGTCTATTTTATCTCCTTCCTCCTGCCTGCTTTAAACAGCAGCAGAGCTTCTGAATATATCTACACTGATGGGCGTGGTGTTCTGGAAATGAGGTGTGTTCAGGTACATTTCTGGAGTTTTATCTTGTTTATCTTGGTAACAGAAAACACAGGAGCTCCACTGACTGAATACAACCTAGACAGACACCAACAGTCAGACGTTCATCGCTATCTCGGTAACACAGGCGCCGTGCCGAGCCGAGCGTACACCCCCACTTATTACACACACATGAACACACAGCAGCACAAACCCAACTTTTACATCAACAATAAACAGAATAGTAAATAAAATAACATTGCTGTTCCCGTAAATGAGCTGCTGGAGCTCCTTCACAGCGTCAACCAGCAGCTCAGTTTCCTCTGCTGAGAAGAGTTTGTTGAACACGTCCAGGTAGCTGCACCGTTACAATAGCAATCCACCAAAGTCAGAGCTCACCTGCTCTACTCTTAAAGGGAATTATGAAGTCTTAACGAGACACTCTGATTGGTTTATTATTTCACGTTACGCCCAAAATTAAACACACCTATGATTAATTAAGGGGAATCGTACATGACTTTTGAGTTATGTTTTGAGCCGAGCAAGGTTTACTTTTCCCGTTGTTAAGATAGCGAAGACAACTGCAGGATTAGTGATGTTCTGATCTGGTTACAGTGTTGATTCGGCTCGTGGGAGGAATCATTCTGCACGGTATCCAGGCGGTTCGGCCTTGTCCAGGCCTCACAATCCCCAGCCTTATCTGAAGGTGCCAATTTGACCCGGCGCTGGCCCCGAGCCAGGTGCTTCTGCCGGGAGCCGAGGCTGAAAATATCCCTCCAATTCATCATGGAGAACGCCAGCTGGGCACAAATGTGCTGTGTTTGTGTTGTGTGTGTGTGTGTGTGTGTGTGTGTTGTGTTGTGTTGTGTAGTGCCATGTTGCTGGTGATTTCTCACGGGCAGAGGGTGGGCCTTTTTACAAGTGAAGGTGGAGATGCATTATTTAGCTCTTCATCTCTGGCCACACTTGAAGCGACGTGTTCAGTCACATCCAGATCCCCGCATGTGGAGAACATGCATTTAACATGTTCTGTGCATTAAATGCATATACTGCAGTTATACAACAACATGAGTGCTCTCGCTACAGGCTGATTTATACAGCAGCTCTGCAGCTATTCAGACACGCAACAGGGAACCAGCTGATGCTAGGTGTAGGCTATGGTTTAAGGTCTGAGTCAAGGTGTAGACTATGGCGTAAGGTGAGAAGATAGATGTAGGCTAGGGAGTAAGGTCTGATGCTAGGTGTAGGCTATGGTTTAAGGTCCAAATTTAGGTGTAGGCTATTGCGTAAGGTCCAAATCTAGGTGTAGGCTATGGCGTAAAGTATGAGTCTAGATGTAGACTATGGCTTAAGGTCTGAGTCTAGGTGTAGGCTATGGTTTAAGGTCCGAGTCTAGGTGTAGGCTATGGCTTAAGGTCCGAGTCTAGGTGTAGGCTATGGCTTAAGGTGAGAAGATAGGTGTAGGCTATTGCGTAAAGTCTGAGTTTAGGCGTAGGCTGTGGTTTAAGGTCTGAGTCCAGATGTAGGCTATGGCTTAAGGTCTGAGTCTAGGTGTAGGCTATGGCTTAAGGTCTGAGTCTAGGTGTAGGCTATGGTTTAAGGTCTGAATCTAGGTGTAGACTATGGTTTAAGGTCCGAGTCTAGACGTAGACTATGGCTTTAGGTCCGAGTCTAGACGTAGACTATGGCTTAAGGTCAGAGTCTAGGTGTAGGCAATGGCTTAAGGTCCGAGTCTAGGTGTAGGTAATGGCTTAAGGTCCGAGTCTAGGTGTAGGTAATGGCTCAAGGTCCGAGTCTAGGTGTAGGCTATGGCTTAAGGTCCGAGTCTAGGTGTAGGCTATGGCTTAAGATCCGAGTCTAGATGTAGGCTATGGTTTAAGGTCCGAGTCTAGGTGTAGGCTATGGCTTAAGGTCCGAGTCTAGGTGTAGGCTATGGTTTAAGGTCCGAGTCTAGGTGTAGGCTATAGCTTAAGGTCTGAGTGTAGGTGTAAGGTCCGAGTCTAGGTGTAGGCTATGGCTTAAGGTCAGAGTCTAGGTGTAGGTAATGGCTTAAGGTCCGAGTCTAGGTGTAGGCTATGGTTTAAGGTCCGAGTTTAGGTGTAGGCTATAGCTTAAGGTCTGAGTCTAGGTGTAAGGTCCGAGTCTAGGTGTAGGCTATGGCTTAAGGTCAGAGTCTAGGTGTAGGTAATGGCTTAAGGTCCAAGTCTAGGTGTAGGCTATGGTTTAAGGTCCGAGTCTAGGTGTAGACTATGGTTTAAGGTCCAAGTCTAGACGTAGACTATGGCTTAAGGTCCGAGTCTAGACGTAGACTATGGCTTAAGGTCAGAGTCTAGGTGTAGGCAATGGCTTAAGGTCAGAGTCTAGACGTAGACTATGGCTTAAGGTCCGAGTCTATGTGTAGGCTATGGCTTAAGGTCAGAGTCTAGGTGTAGGCTATGGTTTAAGGTCAGAGTCTAGGTGTAGGCTATGGTTTAAGGTCTGAGTCTAGGTGTAGGCTATGGCTTAAGGTCCGAGTCTAGGTGTAGGCTAGGGAGTAAGGTCTGATGCTAGGTGTAGGCTAGGGAGTAAGGTCTGATGCTAGGTGTAGGCTATGGTTTAAGGTCCAAGTCTAGGTGTAGGCTGTGGTGTAAAGTCTGAGTCTAGATGTGAGCTATGGTTTAAGGTCTGAGTCAAGGTGTAGACTATGGCGTAAGGTGAGAAGATAGGTGTAGGCTATGGTTTAAGGTCCGAGTCTAAGTGTAGGCTATGGTTTAAGGTCAGAGTCTAGGTGGAGGCTATGGTTTAAGGTCCAAGTCTAGACGTAGACTATGGCTTAAGGTCCGAGTCTAGACGTAGACTATGGCTTAAGGTCAGAGTCTAGGTGTAGGCAATGGCTTAAGGTCAGAGTCTAGACGTAGACTATGGCTTAAGGTCCGAGTCTAGGTGTAGGCTATGGCTTAAGGTCAGAGTCTAGGTGTAGGTAATGGCTTAAGGTCCAAGTCTAGGTGTAGGCTATGGTTTAAGGTCCGAGTCTAGGTGTAGACTATGGTTTAAGGTCCAAGTCTAGACGTAGACTATGGCTTAAGGTCCGAGTCTAGACGTAGACTATGGCTTAAGGTCAGAGTCTAGGTGTAGGCAATGGCTTAAGGTCAGAGTCTAGACATAGACTATGGCTTAAGGTCCGAGTCTATGTGTAGGCTATGGTTTAAGGTCAGAGTCTAGGTGTAGGCTATGGTTTAAGGTCAGAGTCTAGGTGTAGGCTATGGTTTAAGGTCTGAGTCTAGGTGTAGGCTATGGCTTAAGGTCCGAGTCTAGGTGTAGGCTAGGGAGTAAGGTCTGATGCTAGGTGTAGGCTAGGGAGTAAGGTCTGATGCTAGGTGTAGGCTATGGTTTAAGGTCCAAGTCTAGGTGTAGGCTGTGGTGTAAAGTCTGAGTCTAGATGTGAGCTATGGTTTAAGGTCTGAGTCAAGGTGTAGACTATGGCGTAAGGTCAGAGTCTAGGTGTAGGCTATGGTTTAAGGTCCGAGTCTAGGTGTAGGCTATGGTTTAAGGTCAGAGTCTAGGTGGAGGCTATGGTTTAAGGTCCGAGTCTAGGTGGAGGCTATAGGCTGCTGATGGAGAAGCAGCATGACCTAACAACTACTTAACATACTATTAAACCTGTACACATGAGCAGATTTCAATTCAGAAATAGGGGTGATGCACAATATTTTTTCTTAGTTGCTAAATTGTTAACTTATATTTCCACACTATTGCTAAATGGTATTAGAAACAGATTTGCATGATTTCAAAAAATTCCAAAAAATGAAACTAAAATAAATATTGCATGCAAAGTAAATGCAATATACAATGCATATTTTAATTAAATCACTTCAGAACAGGAACATGAGTTTGTTTTGTTGTCATTGCATAATAAATTTATCCAGCTCATACTTTTCTTAAAAGTAGGTAATTTTGGAGCTTCAGACAGTGGAGAAATATATAGTTAAGTCTTGTGTTGGAACACCCAGGAGAAGTCTGGAGGGTAAAAACACTCCCGAGTCTGTTCCTCTATCAGGACGTGTCCATTTAAGGTTGTTCCCAGTTGTCCTGACAGATAGAGAGGAGAGAAAACACATTTCCCTTCATCAGGACCTTCCTATTACTGCTCGGATCCGCCGAGGATGAACCCACTCCTGAGTCCACTAGCTTTATCCGTCTAACACAGCGGGTTCTCAGCTGCAGCCCTGGGGACCTGTCGCACCTCACAGCCTCGAATTTCCAGCTGCGATAGCGCACCTGATGTTAGACGTGTCTCAGAAGCTAATTATCGCAGCAATTCATGGCCTCAATCTGGAGTGTTGGAGCAGCAGAAGGTACGGAACACTGCAGGACAAGTGAGACATTTACAATATATTTATATTTATGTATATATATATATATATATATATATATATATATATATATATATATATATATATATTATATTTATTAATATTAATATTTATCTGATGCTCTTATCCAGAGCGAACTTTATTCCGAATACAGAGGTGGGCCAATGTATTGTTAGGAGTCCAGCCCAAGGACTCTTATTGGTTATTAGTGCAGCATTAAGACACCCAGACCAGGAATTGAACCTCAAACTTTCACACAATGTGGTAATTAGCTCACTGGCAGGGAGTGGTGTTATCCACTGCGCCACACCAACCAGGCCCTCAACTCAACAAATTAAAAGCCCCTACTTAAGGTGTAATACAGCAGAAATGTTACGACTATTCACATTTACAATTTAAGCAGGCCTGTTACGAGATGAGTTTCTTTGATTTAACCTAATTAAAATCCTCTGGAATATAATCAAGAGTTATCCAAAAGCAGTGTGTAAGACTGGTGAAGGAGAACATGATGCCAAGATGCATGAAAAAAAATGTGATTAAAAACCAACCAGGGTTATTCCACCAAATATTGATTATTTCTGAACTCTTAAAACTTTATGAATATGAACTTGTTTTCTTTGCATTACCTTTGCATATTTTTTGTTATTTCAGACATTTTTCATTTTCTACAATAATATATAATAAATGCTCTAAATGACAATATTTTTATTTGGGAGAAATGTTATAGAATAAAACAAACATAATTATTTAAACATAAAACTATAAATAGCAAAATCAATCAAATCTGAATCAAACTGATTCAGAAACTGAAGTGCTCTCTTCATTTTTTACAGAGCTGTATTTGATAATGATGAAGTGAAGAAATAAGGGTAACACTTTACAATAATCTTATTCTTTTTTTAATTTTAGAAATATTGTATTAATATTTTATAATAAAAAGTATATATTTCCCAATCTATGATTAATTAAAATGTTGTTGTCCTTAAAACGGTATAGTTGCTGCGTTTTCTCTAAGCGTGATTTTTTTTGCTTATATGACCGTAAATATGATATTAATTAGTTATAATTCCCAGTTGATAACTTAAATAAACAAGAAATATAGTGTTGGACAATTCACGAGTCTGATTAATGTAAAACATGTTTTTTTCCCCCCAGTTTATCCTAAAGGATATAGCACAGAACTTACAATATTTATTTCACAGAACCTAAATCAGGCCTAAAAAAAAAGAAATTAAAAGTTTTTTTATTTTTTTTTTTAAGTTGGTGAGACTTACAGTAATATTAGAAAAGTTTAAAATATGAAAAATTAAGTATATGAACAAAACCTGGTGGTATTTTGTTTTTCAAAACTTAAACTTTTGAGGCCTCAAAACTCTATTTATTTCAGTGCAGTAGGTCAGTCTTACTGTATCACAGCACTTTTAGATCCCTCATTATCACACTATCCTCTGGTTTTAGTGTGTTATTGTGATCATCTCTCTCAGAGCTGGTCTGATTCTGAGTTCTGACTGAGCTCTTCTCTCTCCATCTATCTCACCTTCCTGCTTTCATGAGAAAACGATCTGGCAGGTGTTTAGCCTCTCCTCACCTGAGTGGAGAATAATCACAGCTCACTTTCAGCCCCTGAAGAATTATTACACCTAAACAAGAGGAGAGGAGGAGATCCTGATTTAAAGAGATGGGCTCTGAGTCGCTGAGTAAGATGGATCACAATCGGACGACTTTCTCATCTTTTTAAACAACAGGAGAAAAAGAGAGGGAGCGCTGTGTTACTGTTTAAACCAGTGTATGAGCTCTGATACATTAAATAAATGATTTAATCCTTAATTGCAACATTTATTAGACCATAATTAGATTGTTTATACTGGTTAAAATAGATTTTAAAATAAAAATATATAGACATGAACATAATTAAAATCAACTTAATCAAAAATAACATTTTAGTTTGTGGGTTGATTTCTTTAAAAAACTGATCTGAAATTATTAAGTAAAGTAGAGAGTGATCAAATAACTGTGGGAGAGTCTCCAAAACCCTCAAAGTAAAAAAAAAGCTTGTTTTAACACAGTAAACGTGAGAGCTACAGTATGAGTACTCCCCTCTGAATGGCGAAAGAGCTAATTAGTGCTTAGCATGGTTAGTGGGTAATGCTAATGCTGCTCCAGCAGTGCTAGCTGGGGATAACAGCAGACTACAGGCTGATAATATTCACCTCTGAATAGTGAAAGAGCTAACTAGTATCTAGCACAGTAATGCTAATGATAATGCTGCTCCAGCAGTGCTAGTTGGGGTTAACAGCAGACTACAGGCTGATAATACTCACCTCTGAATGGTTAAACAGCAAACTAGCACTTAGTGCAGTTAGTAGATAATGCTAATGCTGCTCCAGCAGGGCTAGCCAGGATTAGCAGCAAGCTTCAGTCTGATATACTCGACTCTGAATGGTTAATGAGCTAACTAGCACTTAGTGCGGTTAGCAGGTAATGCTAATGCTGCTCCAGCAGTGCTAGCCGTGTTTAGCAGCAAGCTACAGTCAAATATATTTCCCTCTGAACAGTGAAAGAGCTAAATAGCGCTAGCCATGCTAGCCAGGGTTATCAGCAGGCTACAGTTTGATATACTCACCTCTGAAGTAGCATTTCTAGTACTAGTATTTCTTTTTCCATTTTTAAATTATCACCTGTAAATTTGTAGATTTTATTTTATTTTGATAAGATAACAGATGTGTATCTACTTTTGTTGAGCTGTCTATGTATCTTTTTATACCCTCTTTACTTGTTCTTCTATTGTTTATGCTGCTGTAAGAATGGAAAAAGGATCTTATCTTATCTTAATGCATCATATGGTATCATACCTTATCTTATCGTATCGTAACGTATCTTATCGTTTCGTCTTGTTTCATATCTTATCGTACCTTATCTTATTGTACCATATCTTATCTTAACATAACATATCTTATCGTACCTTATCTTAACGTATCGTAATGTATCTTAACGTTTTGTATCGTATCTTAACGTTTCGTATCGTATCTTATCGTACTTTATCTTATTATACCTTATCTTATCGTATCTTATCTTAGCGGCTAATGCTAATGTTAGCAGAGTAGCTTTACTGCTGCTTACAATCTGAGCGGCAAAATTCATACATAAGGAGCACCGGAATATAAGGCCCACTGTCATTTTTGAGAAAATTAAAGGATTTTAAGTGCACCTTATAGTGCGGAAAATATAGTAAATTAAAACTTTAACATTAAACCAAGCAGAAGGTAATACTAGCTGTAATACGGCATATTTTAATGGCTAACTAAACTTCTGGCTTATTAATAGACGAACCCTGTGGATTTCTATGCACATAGACTACACCATATCTAAAAAAGAAATGACTGGTTCCTAGTTTAAAGCTTTTGTTTTCTGCAGCCAGACATTATTTAAAATGTGAGACCGGCTTTGAATGCATTCTTCTACTGGAAGCTAAAGGCCTTGATGTACTGCTGAATCAACATTCTGCAATACAATGATGATCTGAAGATCATTCATTAAAGCTGTACGTTGAATAAATCATATTACACCAGCCAAAGGAGGCTTACGTTAACCCAGACCTTGGCCAAACTCAAAAAAAAAAAAAAAAACATCAACGCCATAAAGACAGAAGATCTATAGATGCTTTTAGTTTCACCAGCAATTTTTCTGCTTTTGTATCAGAACATGGTGGCGGCTGAGCAGCAGCAGAAAGGGTTTATAAAAGACGGCATGGCGACATTGAAGGCTATTCAGTCTCATGCAGGCATCAGTGTGAGGATGAGTCACGCTGGAATATTTCAGAATCACATACGAAGATGAAACGACTTTTACAAGCAGAGAAATATCATTAAAAAAAAAACAAAAAAAGCATTTCTTTCTTGATCTTCTGAAGAGAGAAGAACAGAAATCATGTTAAAGCGCTGGAACTTGTCCTGAGGCAGAGCACACTGATAATTAGGTCTCAGAACAGTCACCCAGCACCTGGTCTCATCTCACTGGGAACATGGATTTCTCTTCTCCAGGTGATTCACTGAATGAGAAACAGAGCCAAAAATAGGCTCCTGCTCCTTCAGGTGGACAGAAGATCGGCTCTGAGCCAGCAAACCGGGTACAGAAGTGCACCGTCATGCCCTCGTGAAAAAGAGAGAGACGAGAGAAAATCCACAGAACTGAAGCTGAACTCAGGAGGGTTTGTCTCGTCATGCTGGTGTGTGTTGAGTTCAAGTTTAACCGTATTTTTCGCACTTTAATGTTGCATCGGATTATAAGGTGCATTTTAGCCGACACTACTGTAGTAAGGAACAGTGGTGTCGCCATGTTTCCCTTCGAATAAAGCTAAACTAAGTAAATTTTGTGCCATATCAGCAACATGTTGGCTATTTTACGGCATCGACAATGTTCACGACTTGAGCATCGCAGACTTAAATCAGTCTTTATATGAAGGACTTCCAGAAAATTAAGTATTTTAGCTGGTGCAATCTTTTCAAACAGTTAATCGAGTGCTGGATGTAAATCTACACAGATTTCTCTCCTGAAAACAGTTTATTTGGGTGAGTAAAGCGCTTCTGTTTATTTACTGTAAGCTTAGATTCCCAAATTTCTCCTGCACTAAGGTTGGAGCCTTAGCATTAGCAGCTAAATGCTAATGCCGCCCGACAGAGCTACACTAGTGAACCGAGTGTTTCCGTAAACCAGGGTGATATTAGCTAGTGGTTCGTCCCACATAGCTTGTTTTCTGGATTCCAGAAAATAGTCTGTGATGTAGGCGTCTGTTTTTTTTTTATGCTATTTTTATTTTATATAAATCTATGTCTTGATCATCACAATATAGCAAAGTAACTAAGAACTATCAAAATAACAAAAACTAAAAGTGAATAAACATTTTTGTTAACTGGAACTAATAAAAATGGTAATTAAAATACAAAAAGGTAACTAACTGGAACTGTATGGTGTGTCAAACAACTCAAACAAGCGCTGGATGTTAATCTACACAGATTTCTCTCCTGAAAGCTGTTCATTTGGGTGAGAAAAGCAGTTTATTCAGTTTATTTACTGTAAGATTAGATAACTGGTTGGAGCATTAGCATTAGCGGCTAAATGCTAATGCCGCCCGACAGACCTACACTAAGGAATGCTACGTTGTTCCCGTAAACCAGGATGATATTAGCTAGTGGTTCATCCCACATAACTTGTTTAAAAGGGTTCCTCAGTGTAGCACTGTCGGGTGGCATTAGCATTTTGCTGCTAATGCTAATGCTCCAACCTTAGTGCTGGAGAAATTCGGATCTAAGCTTACTGTAAATTAACAGAAAAGCTTTACCTACTCAAACGAACAGTTTTCAGGAGAGAAATCTGTGTAGATTAACATCCAGCACTCGTTTGAGTTGTCTAACTCGTCTGAAAGTTACATACTTAGTTTTATAAACACATAACTAACAGTTCCAATTTTAATTACCGTTTTTATTAGTTCCAGTTAACAAATTAATTTTTTTTTCCACTTTTTTTTCACAGACTATTTTCTGGAGCCCGACCCGGCCCGAGGAAAGTGGTGGGAAATCTCGGCCCGAGTCGGGCTCCAGAAAATAGTCTGTGATGTAGGCGTCTTTTTTTTTTTTATATATACTTAGTTTTTGTAAACACACAATACAGTTCCAGTTAGTTATCTTTATTTTAATTACCATTTTTATTAGTTCCAGTTAACAAAAATGTGCTCTGCATCTTTTTTTTGTTATTTCAGTCATTTCTCATTTTCTGTAAATAAATGCTCTAAATGAGAATATTTTTATTTGGAATTTGGGAGAAATGTTGTCTGTAGTTTATAGAATAAAACAACAATGTTCATTTTACTCAAACATAAACCTATAAATAGCTAAATCAGAGAAACGGATTCAGAAACTGAAGTGCTCTCTTCATTTTTCTTTTCCAGAGCTGTACGTTTTAAGCTTTTTCTTAAAAGACGTAACAGTTTGAGCACATATTGGGTACTTTATTTAAAATTAACTGTGTTATTGAGTCAGTATGACTTATTTTCTCTGGCTGTGAGAAAAATAAAATTCAGTACCTCTGGCATCTGTTTTTGTGTTGACTAAAGATGAAACTGACCGTTCTTTATGAAACACTTATATAATATAATACTGCTGTACAGATCCGTAACCCAGCTTTCAAATCTCCCTTTCAGAACACTTCAGGACTATTTAAAGAAAGTGAGAGTCTTATCTAAGACTTCACAGGAACTGATCTGTGTGATAAAACTGTCTACTGATTTAGATTTGGACCCATTTATACTTATTAATAACTTAGAAAAGTGTCTGAAAGTTTTGACGGTAAATGTGATTGACTAAAGTCATTTTGGTTGCTTAATGCCTGAAGCACATTACAGGCTTTTTAAATGGTTTTAAACACACTACACCATCTGCCCTTAAAAAACATCTAAAACATCTTAAAAACTATACAATTATATATGATATATACTATATATATATATATATATATGTATGCAAGTATACTGTTCACAAATCACATGGAAAAATTCATGCATTAATTTACAGTAAAACACTAGGCGCTATACTACTGATACTACTACAGAATTTAGGTTCTCTGCCCAAACCCAAACCCAACACGACCCGAGGCCTGACCCAAACTCGAGCTCTTTTTTTTTATGCTATTTTTATTTTATAAAAACCTATGGTGTGATAATTACTAACAAATTACTAACAAATCAAACTGTGTTTTAAATCAAATGTTATAATCACGCAGATCTGGCTATATGCTTAAATTAAAAATCAAGAAAATGATTTTATTATTAAACACTGAAAAAAGGAGCAAACTAAAGACTTTTTTTGTGACACACCCTCCAAGACACCCTATTAATAATATTTGTATAGTTTTACCATATTCTGCACTAATAGTTTATTTATTGTCCACTGTTTACATTTTTACTATTTGCACTGCTAAATTATTATAGAAGTACATACTTGCACATCCTGTACAGCTGAAATCATTCTTTTCAATATGCATAACAACTGGTGTTCACTGTTGTTTTACTATGTTAACTGCATGACCTGCATTATACACACACACTAAAACAGACTACTTTTATACTTAATTTTATTATTTCTACCTGTAGCTTTTTTTGTAACTTCTGTGTAGTGTGTATACCTGCTGCTAACGGATGTTCAGAATTTCCCTTTGGGATCAATAAAGCATCCATCCATCCATCCATGCACCCATCCATCCATCCATCCTAATTATGGTAGAGTAGATGAAAGTCAATGTAAATTATGTTATTGCTCTTGGTCTATTTCAGTTTAATGAGTGTACTTTGCATATAGCCTTATTGTTGTTGTATGTCTTTTACACATAGGCTATGTGCCTAAAATAAATTTAAAAATGATTTGTTCTTAATAAACGTTTTTATTAAATAACAGGTCTATGCTTCTTGAGTGTTGCAATGTTAATTAACATCATTCTAAACAGATTTTGTTTATTTAAACAGCCCGAAAATGTTTTTATAAAGATCAGTTTTAACGCTCTACTTACTAAAAAAAAAAATGTCTTGTTTAAATCAGGCACAGGCTCACAAAAACAGTTTATGGGGCAGGTCGGGACAAATTGTTTGGGCCCGAACTAAGCTCTAAACTGTGCAGCTTGATTTAGAGCATGTCAGTGCATCTTTGCTATCGTATCGACAGGAAAAGTATGTCTTCCGTGGCCTGAAACGAACAAAAGCCTTGTACTAATTCTCTTTTAATTAATTCACAGATTGCTATGTTAATGGTGCAGCTACCTGAACGTGTCGAATGCTCCTCAGCAGAGGAAACTGACAAGATAGCGATGAACGTCTGACTGTTGGCGTCTGTCTAGGTTGTATTCAGTCAGTGGAGCTCCTGTGTTTTCTGTTACCAAGATAAACAAGCAAAACTCCAGAAATGTACTTGAACACACATCATTTCCAGAAAACCACACCTATTTCTCCAAGTTTGGTGCATCCGATGTATAAATGATCATCTGAACACGCCGGAATTAAAAGTTAAGAGCAGTTTTATCCTCAGATCAGGTAAATGTGAGGCAGTTTCTCCTGACAGGGTCTGAAGTCTCTGCTGAAAGATTGGGGGCACTGGATTCTCCTTCCTCCCCCATCTTTTCTGCAGGATGTTTCTGGCTCCGCCCCCTCGCAGCACCTGTGCTAAAATGTTATTGTTGTGACAATTTGCTCTTTGATTACCTGAGCTGTGAGACGCCCGTCTCCCCGCCTCTGGTTCCAGTGTGGGGAGAGAGACGGGCGGCCAGCAGCATCTGCTCCAGCACCTCAGTGCTGCTGATCTCCCAACCAGCCTCCATCCATCTGCTCCTCTCTCCATCCATCCCTCTCTCTCTCTCTCTTTCTGTGTCAACCTCTCAGTCACTCTCACACTTCCCTCCCCTCTCAACACTCCATACATACATATTCAGATCAAACACATCCCTGTCTCTCTTTCTTTCTCCATCCCCCCCTCTCTCTCCATCACTGTCTCTCCCTCCCCATTTCTCTCTCTATTGCAGTCTCTCTCTCTCTCTCTCTGTCTCTCTCTCTCTCTATTGGCCCCTTTCCCTCTCTCTCAGTGTTTCTGTCTGTCTGAGCATGCCATACATACAAATTCAGATCAAAATTTCTTTCTTTTTCTTATTTTCTCTCTTTCTTTCTCTCTTTCTCTCTTTCTTTCTTTCTTTCTTTCTTTCTCTCTCTCTCTCTCTCTACCCTAAGATATTATAATTACTGTCCCCTCAATAATACAATACAGATATTTTAAGTGATTGACACGACTCAAATATTTAAGTTATTTCTTGAAAAGAACTCTTAAAAACTGAACTACACCCAGTAATACGCTTAGGTAAAATATTTGCAGTTTAAGCAGTTAAAATAACACTGTTGTTTTTGTTCGTAAGAAAGCGCCACAAATAATCATGCTTATTGTTTGTTTGTTTCAACAAGATCCAAAACCAAAGTATGATAGTCCTTCATGGTGACAGTATGAGAATGATATTACTCATGTCTGTTGTTATATGTTTTCTGAGAATAATTATCACTTTTTGTATTTTTTGGATAGAATTTGGAGAAAGGTATTGAAAAAAGTACTGTTTGGGTATTTGTACCGAATTCAAAGTATTGTACTGGTACCAGTATCGAATACCCAGACCTAGTCATAGTGCATGTTATGGCTGCACGACAGGGTTTAAGCATCGTCATGGCGATGTGTGCATGCGCAATAGTCACATTGCAGGACGTGCGATGTCACTTAAGGCAATTAAATCAAACACGTTATGTTGTACTGTTTTGATGGTTGACCCAAAAAGTAGATACACAGCGCTGTCTCTGTGTCTGTGTGAGTGACAGGCTGCTGCTGCCTGAGAAGCGCGAGGGGGAGGGGCAGGAGTAAACATGAGGTAACTGCATGACCTCCATCCACATGGTTGGGTACGTGCTTGTAAACGTGAGCACGTGTGGAAAGCTGTGCTCCTCAGTCCAGCACAGTTTAGCAGTGCAGATATTTCCAGTTACAGCTGAATTCACACTTTTAATCCCAGAAAAACAAATGCTCTTATTTACCTTTTAAAAAGACATTTAAATGCTGATTAAAGGGCCGATTACTGTGTTTTTTTGCTGTTTTCCTCGGGTGTTTGGTGTTTGTTTAATATCATGATATATATATATATATATATATATATATATATATATATATATATATATATATATATATATATATATATATATATATTGCTGAAAAAGGTTTATTTTTTCCAATATTGTGCAGCTCTATTGCATGTTAACGAGAAGACACAACCTTGTAGAACATTTTGTTTAAAAAAATATGTATACAAATGGCTCCCGCTTTGTAGAACGACTTTTGTCTTTTCTTTTCTTTCTTTTTTTAAATGTAAGCAAGCAAGCATTAGCCTTCTGCTTCTGCTCTTTTCTGTCTGTCTGCAGCTGATGGAGAAACATCATGACCTACTGTACTCTCTCTCTCTCTCTCGGACTCCGGCTGCTGATGGAAAAGTAGAATGATCTACTGTACTCTCTCTCTCTCTCAGATTCCGGCTGCTGATGGAAAAGTAGCATGATCTACTGTACTCTCTCTCTCTCTCTCGGACTCCGGCTGCTGATGGAAAAGTAGCATGACCTACTGTACTCTCTCTCTCTCTCTCTCTCTCTCTCTCTCTCTCTCTCTCTCTCTCTCTCTCTCTCTCTCTCTCTCTCTCTCTCTCTCTCTCTCTCTCTCTCTCTCTCTCAGACTCTGGCTGCTGATGGAAAAGTAGAATGACCTACTATACTCTCTCTCTCTCTCTCTCTCTCTCTCTCTCTCTCTCAGATTCCGGCTGCTGATGGAAAAGTAGCATGACCTACTGTACTCTCTCTCTCTCTCGGACTCCGGCTGCTGATGGAAAAGTAGCATGACCTACTGTACTCTCTCTCTCTCTCTCTCTCACTCAGACTCTGGCTGCTGATGGAAAAGTAGAATGACCTACTATACTCTCTCTCTCTCTCTCTCTCTCTCTCAGACTCCGGCTGCTGACTACGCTCTGCCATAGTATGAGAATGATATTACTCATGCCGGCTGTTAAATAAACATGTTTTCTAAGAAAAAACTTGTAGAGCATTTTCTTAAAAAACAAAAAACAAAATACAAGTGGCTCCTGCATTGTAGAACAACTTCTTCCTTGTTTTTCTATTTTTTTTTTCTTCCTAATTCCTGTGGATGTTATGGGCATGTTTTTCAATGTAAGCAAGAAAGCGAGTATGTTAGCCTTCTACTTCTGCTCTTTTCTGTCTGTCTGCAGCTGATAAACAAACAAAAACTCAAGGTATTGAAGGAGGAACGAGAAAGGAGGAAAGAGAGGGGGAGGCAATAATACACAAAAAAAACAAGCGTAGCAAAGTTTCAGTGGGAAGTTTTGGCAGCGCTGGACTGTGCAGATAATTAATGTCAAAACAGTGCAGCAGAACGGCAGGGCTGTGGCATCGCTGCCGAGCGCCAGGAGGCTTCAGAGGCTTCAGGAGCTGCAGGAGAGACACATTTCCAGCAGAATGCACCAGCAAAGCCCTGCCACTGCCCTCTAATGAGGAGAGGGACTGTCAGCGGCCACCTCGCCGGCTCTGCGGCTCAACCCCTCTCTCGCCCGGTCCCTGTTTTCCTCCCTCTCTCTCTCTCTTTCTATCTCTCGTTCTGTCGCTCTCTCTCTCGCCCTCGACACACTTCCTCCCGGCTCCCCCAGGGCCCTGCCTGGGTCTTTCACACTCACTGACCACGCAGATTAATCAAAAAGGCCCTTCTGCTGCCCGAACATTCGCCCGGCTTAAAACAAGCCCCATCCCGGACGAGCTGTCTGTAATTGGCTGGTTGTGCTGCTCTCGCGGGGGAGAGCTACAGTATAAAGCGTGTTGTGGTGGGGGATGTTGGGTTGGGCGTTTGTGTTAGAAGCTGGGTGGATGCAGTGGTTTTATGTTTTGTTCATGGGTCGTGAAGGCCTTGCGGGAAACACGGAGCGCTGGGAATAGTAAAGAGGCCGGTGTCAAAAAGGCATCGTGTTAAAAAGCTGCCTAGAACAGAAACGGTTGCCAGAGACTAAATAATAATACGCTTCTAAAACCGTTTAGACAGTTTATTTACGACGCTTTTACCACACTGTTAAAAAAATATATAAATAGTAAATAAGTGCTACACATACAGTACCGCAGGTCTAGTGAACATGGGGCTAGTGTTTATTATGAAAGCAAAAGATGTTCTTCTATGGCAACACATCAGTAACACATCAGTAACATATGAATCAGTGTAGTTGCAATTTATAGATATATGTTTAAGTAAAATGAACAATGACCATTATGGTTTTATTCTATAAACTACAGACAACATTTCTCCCAAATTCCAAATAATAATATTCTCATTTAGAGCATTTATTTACAGAAAATGAGAAATGACTGAAATAACAAAAAAGATGCAGAGCTTTCAGACCTCAAATAATGCAAAGAAAACAAGTTCATATTCATAAAGTTTTAAGAGTTCAGAAATAATCAATATTTGGTGGAATAACCCTGGTTGGTTTTTAATCACAGTTTTTTTTCATGCATCTTGTCATAATGTTCTCCTCCACCAGTCTTACACACTGCTTTTGGATAACTTTATGCCTTTACTTGGTTTTTCAATTTGGTAAATTAGGTATTTTCTAAGTGGCATGAAAAAGTGTTTTCCCCCAATGTAAATGAACTGTGATTTAACACATTTTGTGAAGCTGAGCTCAATTTCACTACTAGCTACAACCAGGTCTGATTACTGATTCCAGACCTGTAGAATCAAGAAATCACTTAAATATATCCTGTCTGACAACATGAAGCAGATACAAGATCTCAAAAAGCAGCACATTATTATTATTATAAAACCCCCATCTGAAAAAACTCAACAACAGTTATTGATCATCTATCAGCCTGGAAAAAGGTTATAAAGTCATTTATTTCTAAAGCTTTGGGACTCCAGAGAACCACAGTGATTCACTATTATTCACTAATGGAGAAAAAAAAACATGGAACACTGGTGAACCTTCCCAGGAGTGACCGGCCGACCGACCAAAAGTAATTACTCCAAAAGGGCATGAAGAACTCATCCAGGAGATCCCAAAAGAACCCAGAACAACATTTAAAGAACTGCAGGATCTCACTCACCTCATTTAAGATCAGTGTTAATGATTCAATAATAAGAAAGAGACTGGGTGAAAATGGTCCCCATGGGAGAATTGCAAGATAAAAAAAAAAACTGCTGACCAAAAAGAACTTTGGGTAAATATTCTTTGACTGATGAGACAAAAGTGGAACTTTTTGGAAGCTGTGTGTCCTCTTCCATTATACTGTACTTAAAACATGGTGGTGGTAGTATTATGATGGATCTGGACAACTTGCTGTAATAGATAGAAGCAGGAATTCTACTGTTTACCAGAAAGTCTGCAATCAGTTTGTGACCTCAAGCTAGAGTAATTTCCAAGTATCTGTAAATTTGAATTGCAGTTGGTGGCGTCAAGGGTGGTACATTTAAATTATTATGTTTTGGGGCAAAACACTCAAACAACTGAATATTATACTGCTTTTAAGCTCTTTTTAGTTAAAAGAGTAGATCATAATGTAAAACACATATATACTCAAAATACACACTAGTTATAACTATAGGAAAATAGTAATTGATTATGGGGGAAGAAAAAAAAAAGTAATTCTGAATTAAAAAGAAGAAGCTTTTCCCAAACTCTTTCTGATATGGTCAATATTATCTTACCACATATTAATGCTTTTACCTGAAGCTCTCTGGAGTTTAGCGCATGATTTATGAATTGCAATTAACTCAATATTGGAGATCCAAATGTGTTCTGGAATATGGCAAAAATCGGGGTTAAACAAACACTGGAGAATAGTTTTCTAATCGTTTTCTTTGCAGCCAGAGAGAAGAATCTTCATTAAGGATTTAAAAAACTTTGCATAAACACTGATTTTCTTTAAAAGTGCTATACATTATAGAATTAAAGATGACTTAATTCAACTATAATATAACCATGAAGACAAGATATCTATACCAGCATCAATTTACAATCTGCACAGGTAATAAACAGCAGTCTTCTTCACCTTTACAACAAAATAAGTGACCATAGTTTTACTTTATTGCTTTAAATCACTGAAATATGCGGCTTCAATCTCTCCAGCAGCTGCACCACAGCAGAGCATTTCCTTATCCTTATTATTATTATTATTATTATTATTATTGCTTAATGCATGACTTCCTCGGCCACTTACGGCCGGTGTGCTTGGAGAAAGTAATCATATCAGTATAATTGCATCATGTCTCGACTCTGTGGGTTTTACAGGGGCGATGGATTTTCTGTTTGCTTTATTTTGTAAACACTTCTCCACTCTTAGGCCAAAGACACATATTTCATTACCGAGCCTCTTTTGTGCTTCTGGAGACTCATGAATAAATTGAATCTCTCATCTCGGGATTTGGTTTACACATATTAATAATAGAGGCGAGGTGAGACGGGGGGGGTGAATCGGAGAGCTCCAGCTCGAGTAGCTGCAGCAGCAGAAGTGCAGGTTGGGATCCTCTCCCGCGTTCGGGGCTCCAGCCAAGTTCTGCACATTGTTAGCAGATGGTGTCGGGCGTGAGTCGGCGCTGGTTTTGGCGCGAGGCATCATTTCGCACTCGTGTGAGTCACTGAGGGATCAAACAGGGACCACTGCTCTCCTCCACCTCTTTATTCAGAACCAGCAGCAGCGGTTGTGACACATTAGTGACGGTAGTGTCTCCTGATGTGGTTCTGAAGCTGCGCCGCTGGACGGGGTTGTTGGGTTATTGAGGGCGTTTTCACACCTGTAGTTTGTTTCTGGTCCGAATCAGTTGGTGAATTCGCTTATTTGCTTATTTCTCCCTCTGTTTGGTTTGGTTTCACACAGACATAAAAGTAAACGCACCAAAATGCGCACCAAACAAACACGAGAGCAGGCTGTGTAAATATAGTATAAAAATATATAAATATGAGTAAATATAGCGAGACGATTCTGTGTTCCAGCGCGTATATATCTGTGCTTTAACACTGAACGCTGAAACGCTACACTCTTAAACACAGAGTAAACCGCACAGAGTCATGCAGCTGTGAGCAGTGAACACAGTGAACGCAGTGAATGCACTGAACGCAGCACAGACCGCACGTCCATGGAGCAGCGTTTGTTCTTAGCATTATCTGGCTAATATATCAGATTAAACTGCACTTTATCAACAGTTTAGCTCAAATAAATGGACTAGATTTGATATCCGGGTCGGAACGAGACCAGATCACGTTCTCACCAAAGCGAATCGCTCCAGTTTTCGTTTTAACCGGACCGAACAGTGATGGTGTAAAAAAGCCCTTACATGCTATACGTTGGAGCAGTTCTGGTGGTTCCGATTCCTGAAGTCCAAAACTGAGAAAATTAGGAGTTTCTTACCACATGCCTTTTGTGCACTGAATTGAATTTAATTGAATTGTTGCTGAGTAAACAGGCTGAAACTGGGCTATATATTTCTGTAGTGAATTCCCAACACAGTCAGTGTAACTAAAGGTCAAATATAACCTGTTTACTCCTTTCTGGATAATTTGTTAATGGATTAAACATGAGATTTACCTGCTGTAACTGTTGTAATCATGTATGATCTATTTGTTTCAGTATGTTAAACATATATATATATATATATATATACATACTTTGCTCATGTCTGCTATAGTCTTGGTCATACAAATACATTGCTTTCTACATTTTTGTATAAGTAAAAAAAAATTGACATGACTATTTAGGTAGAAGTGTAGATACTTTACATGAAGATATTTGTTTGACAGTGTCCATATACTGCTCAGTACATTTCAACCAAGTAGGAAAATACTGTATCTATAACACTGCATTATTTCAGTAACATGCAATCTAATGGATTACTATTTCCAATCCAGTAATAAGATTCAAGAGTTACTTATCCAAATCACTGAGCGTTAATATTTCTTCATTTTTCTGAGTAAAAAGATATTGTAGCATCTGGTTGGATGTGTTGAAAGGACGGACAAGAAAGACGTTTACAGTTGTTGGGAAAGTAAAGGGTTAAGGCTGAGAAACTGTATTCTGGGAATTAAAAGTAGTGTGGGAGTGTAGTTGCCTTTAGGTGTTGCAGCAACATGTTAAGTTCCCTCTCTTACGCTCATTTTTAGGGGTGTGACGAGGTCTCGTGGCACGAGAACGTGACTATATTTCTCGTCAAGCTTTAACCTGTCTCGCCGGGAAAAAAAATAGTTTAGTGTGGACTTCTTAAGCGGGATCTGGCAACGCTGTACTGTTTGTGGTGTATGCAAACGTAGTATCAGCGCCCCCGGGGGGCGGGGTGGGCGGGAGGGGGTGGAGGAAGACGTTCAGTCATTACTAGCCCACCGCGCTCGAAAAACCAGCAAGCTGATTGGCTGTTTCTCCTGAGAGAAAATTTATTTGGGGCTTTCATTTGGCGCCCCCTGTAGTGCAGCGCCCCTATGCGTCGCATAGGCTGCATACACACTTTTTAAGTTGTATATCTGGCTGCATTTTGGCTCCAGTGGAAACAATAAACGGTAACAGAGTGACCAACAAGACACAAACCATATATAAATACTGTAAGTAAATCCTACACCTGACTGTTTCATAGGTTATACTAATCCCTTAGCTCTGTACTGTATTTAAAAACATGTTCTGTCTCTGTTTCACTTCAAGCATAGTGTTAATATGACTGGTTATGGTTTGCACTTATTGTTTGCACCATATTTTTTATTCTTATTTCTATTTCTTATAGAATTAATGTGTGAGAGAAACCAGTATGTTAAATTTGCGTTATATGATTTTGTCAAACAAAACTCCATTTTTCATTTTTTAGGTTTTCTTTCAAATTTAATTTTTAAATCTCGTCTCGTTCTTGTGAACCCAATATCGTGTCTCATCTCGTCTCATGATATTAGTGTCTCATCACACCTCTACTCATTTTTGTTGTTTTAGCATGGAGACTTGTTTTATATTCGTGTCATGACCAAACAGGCTAGAATAACAGCCCAGTACTTCACTTTAAACTAGTTTTTTGCTCAACTTTTCAATGGAAAAGAACAAAAGTTTGCATAATACCCCCTAGAAGCAACAGTGGAAACCAGAGTCACGCCAAAATAACAATAGGCTAGCAAGCTAATAAGCTAACAGGCTAAAACTAGCACTCGGGCTGAACACACACACACAAACAAACACACACAAATAGATGTGCATTACCTATCTGGAATTAAAGTTTGAATCAGTTAAAGATGATCAATATCAATGTTGGCTGTTCACTTTGTGGGGATTTCGTTTTTGTGGGTCTTTTCTTTTTTAGAGCCGCAGTGGAAATCTCTGGAAATCTTACGTCAAGTCAAGAGGATATCTTCGGATTCCTTCATTTCTACATTTTTGCAAAGGTAAGAAAGGATTGCCATCCATTACTCAGGTAGAGGTATAGATACTAAGGTTTAAAATTTGGAGCAAAGAGAAAATAAAACAAAAAAGCCTTTTTTGGATAGATTCATAGTTTTCCACCAAATTTATGCTCTTGAAATCTGCAATAACTGAACTAAACAAAACCAAGCAAACACACACAGAGACTCAAATGCTGCATCACCTTACCTTGACCAATCACCAGCTTTCATCCGGCTTCCTGCTTTCAGAAGCTGCCAATTCTCTTTCTCCTCCATCCTGACCACCTCCACCAGGTTGGTCATGTCTGGGGTCTGATGGTGATGGTGGTGGTGGGATGATGATGATGGTGATGGTGGTGGTGATGGTGGTGGTGATGGTGGTGGTGATGGTGGTGGTGGTGGTGGTGGTGGTGGGATGATGATGATGATGATGGTGATGGTGATGGTGATGGTGGTGGTGATGGTGATGGTGGTGGTGGTGATGATGATGATGATGATGATGATGATGATGATGATGATGATGACGGTGGCGGCGGCGACGACGACATTATCCAAAGATAATGTTTGGGCCTTTTCCTTTAATAAATGTGGCCTAAGGTCCAATGAAAAAGCCTGGTCTGAAGATGATGATGATGATGATGAGGCCTAGTCCCTAGATAATGAAGCCTGGTCTGAAGATGATGATGAGGCCTGGTCAGATGATGAAGAGGGCTGGTGTGATGATGGGATCTATGACAAAGACAAAAATGTACTTTAGATATCGTTTCTGATCAGACTGTAGGGGTTTGGTCTACATTAAAAGGTGATTGATTAAGCTACTACTTTTGTAAACCATTACTACTGTCTATGTCCTATTTGTGCATATTTTTTAGTTTATATTTAACTTACAAATTTAGCTTAATATGTGTCAAGTTTAATGTATTTTAATGTTTATAGTCTATAATTTATGTTGTATAGTTTTTCCTTATATGTGATAGGCACAATAAAGCAGATACTCTGACAGTGATGGTACTTTTCATTTAGATTGTCTACTAACTCGTCATTTACTTGATTAGTGTTTATGAAACGTTTTCTTTTTATTGTATTTAATGTTCAAATTTAAAACCTGCAACCTGAAGCACCAATAGGCATGGTGAATGGGCACAGATACAGTCAATCATTCCGTGCATCAGCCAATCATACAACAGAGATTAACTGTCAATCGTTTCTTGTATTGACCAATCAAAAGTGTGAATGACCTGTCTGTCATGTTGTGCGGCAGCCAATGGTTTAAAAGAATTTGGCTACTGGTGACCTCAGCCAATCCCAACGCTCGCTTTCTGTTTTATGTGGAGAAAATACTAAATTAAAAATAAAAATGACATATTCGGCAATTAGATAAAAGTGAAAGCCTTGTGTGTTATTTATATTATTTTATTTTTGTTATTCACTCATAAGAAGTGATGATATACATGTCCTACTCTCATGTAAGTTTTAGGATTTATAAAGAATAAATAAATAAATAAATAAATAAGTAAAATAAAAAATAATGCATGTACTTGTGTGCTTTATGGGCGTGTATATGGATTAAGCAGCTTCTTTCATCTCTTCCAATATTTAGACAAGATGGCATCACTAAATCTTTCTTTATAGCTTGTGTTTCAGTGGAGGATAAGCAAAGTACACATTTCTTTGTTTAAAGTAACTGCAAGTTTATTATACACATAATAAATATCTTGATTTTTGAATATCTATTTTCACACAGAATTTTCAGATATTTAGATAATTCAGATATTAAGATATTTATTTATACTGTCATTCCATCTCAATCACCATCAATATTGCACTATTGTCTTCTTGTTGTATTGTTAGAGCTGGGCGATATGGCCCCCCAAAAAATCTTCGATTTAAAAAGAAAAATCGCTAGAAGTCGTTAAATGACGTAATCGCCTAATTTGCATAATACATGTTTTTGAAGCTGTAAAGGATTAACATTGTGAGAGAGGAAAAAGTGAGTAATAAACACTCTAAATATGTTAGAAATGATACAACTGAACTTAAACAAATGAACAAGTTCTGTTGCTTTTAAATAGGCAGTCACGTCTCAAAATAACTATTTCTACGTAAATTACATAAATCAGTTTTTTATTATTATTATTTTTTTTTTTTTTAAACCTATTATAGACAAATTGTTGAATAGCTTTTTATAAAGAGGCAGACACTGTGGACGAGCTGAGTGACTGACTGAAACTGTGTGAGTTAAATGCAATGAGTTTTTTTTTCCTGTCACACTGAAGACACTTATATATTTATATTTCTGCACAGAGTGGGGTCAGTCAGCACGCACAGTGTGTTGGTGGAGCGGTGTGTGTGTGTGTGTGCTGAGTGTGTGAGACTGCACTGTGAGTGGTGTGGGGCGGAGGACAGTAACTGAAGAGCGCGTTTTCATCTCAGAGACGCCAAAAGTCTCCAATAACACCACAAAAACTCGCTAGATTTGTCGCTAGTCACTTTTTTTACAAAAAAAGTTGCTAGAGAGTCTAAAAAAGTAGCTAAATATAGCGACAAAGTAGGCAACACTGCTCCGCCGTCATGTTGTGTGTGTGGGGAGAGAGGGGCGGGGCTAAGCTCAGGGGGGCGTCGATGGTGAAAATTAAAACTCAGAGAAAATCGATTTTCATAAAAACACACGTCCTTAAATGTAAATTCGAATTAATCTATAAAAATCGATTAATCACCCAGCTCTATGTATTGTACATATAGTGTCTCGCACTCTTTTATAATATATTTCTTATTTCTTTTAATTTCTATTTATATATCTATTCCTCCCCCACACCACTGCACCTTGTTTTTGTCTCATGTATGTCTGTTTGTGTCCCTGCTGTATTGTACACATATTGTCTCCCATTCTCCTTTATTATATCTATTATCTGTACTTGCTGTAAAATTGGGAAGGAGAGTAACGTAATTTCTATTCTCTGTATGTCCTGTACATATGCAGTACTGACAGTAAAACTACTTGACTTGGAAAAAGAAAATAATGTCTCATAACGCAGACTGTTCACCCTGCAGAGCTCTAACCAGCGTAATCAAGGACGGTTCTTTGCTCAAGGCCACAAAAACAGCGTCTCTCGGGGCCGAAAGCTCGACAATTAAAGCAGCAGAGCGATGTTTCTTCACCCGACCCCCTGCTGACACATCCAGAAACACTCCTTTATCATAATCGCAGGACAGGAATGTGTGGTGACTGAATGGTGAGGAACCCCACTGACACGGAGACTCCAAAGTCAAGAGGGACCTAATTTACTGTCTTTAAAGACGTTCCTGTAACGGATTGACTTGACTTGAGGTTCATGAAGCAACCAGCGCTAATGCTAATGCTAATGCTAATGCTAAGAAATAGGACAGGCACAATAAAAGCAGAATACTCTCATCATTCACTCGCTTCATGTTTATGGAAGTTTTTTATTATTAGTGTATTTATTAATATGTCTGAAATCGAAATCTTTACTACTAAAATAGTCTGTTTTTAATAGACATTGTTTTAACAGCTTTATCTAATGTACTAAATACTAAATATGTATGTGTGTATATTCTTGTGTATATTATGTATATTGTGTAACTACATATTATGACTCTTTTTATAAATTCTTTTTTATTTTTCTTGTTTTTTGTGTTTTTTTTCTGTATTTTCTTATAATTTCTTTTAATAATAATAATAATAATAATAATAATAATAATAATAATAATAATGTTGCTTTATGTTGCTCTTGTTCAACAAACATCAATATCACTTCTCCACTTAAATAAAAGCCTATCCCATTTATGACACAATAGGTCATAACAAAAATATACTTTCTCAATTCCTCAGTTTTTGACATTTGTTGTTTTACAACATATTTAACGTATATATTTTTATATACATATTTTATGTACTAAATAGTAAATATGTTTTTGTGTATATTCTTGTGTATATTATGTATCTTGTGTAACTACTCATTATTTCTATTTCTATTCTATTTTTATTATTTCTTTTTTTCTTGTTTTTTTTTGTGTTTTCTTATAATGTCCTTGGAGTAAAAAAATTACACAAGCCTCTTTTTATGTTATTTTATTTTTTTTACTTTACCTGCACAGTTATTTTATGTTTGTTTGTTCTTTCATTTGTTGTACTTGATGTTGCATTCTGTTTGTGCAAATAAATAAATAAAAAATGTTGCTTTATTCTCTTGTTCAACAAACATTAATATCACTTCTCCGCTTAAATAAGAGCCTATCCCATTTTATGACAATATTTCATAATAAAAAATCACTTTCTCAATTTCTCAGTTTTTGACATTTGTTGTTTTATAACATATTTAATAAAAATATGATATTTCACCATAATTACAAGATGCTGATGTATGATGAATATATATATAATTTATATTAAGTTTAGCAGCAATATACCAAGTCAGAAATTAATGAATTAATAAATTAAAATCATGCACCATGTCAGCATTTTTCTTAATTTATTGATGGGACATAAATATCTCATTCATGAGAACTGTGGTTTATTTTTTTACATCTACATATTTTTGTGACAAAATTATGACATTTATTCATAGTTACAAAGTAAATAAAAAAAAAAAATCTCTTAAAAATGATAAATTGTTAAGATCCCACTTCATATCTTACGGTTGTGGATGAATAAAATTCTGTATATTTTCATAAAATTAATACAATTAGTTAAAAGACATGAGGAAATGGTAAAAGAGCTTTATTTACAAGAGAGTCATGCATTCTAAACCTGTGTTATCAAGAACCAAACTGAGATAATCAAAGTGTAAAATCATCAAAGAAAAGTCCAGGATAAAGTGATCAATCTTCCCTGATCTGAGATACAAAACTTAAAATAAACCAAACAAATAAAAGTCAGCTAAAACACAAACCAAACAAAAGCTAATTACTCTAAAAATTCCCAGCCAAACAATACACTGGATGGTGCTCCTGACCTCTAGCCTATAGAGAGAATAAACACAGTAGTAGAGAACAGCGTGGTGTGAAAAATACACTCTTACCTGTCTGAATCCCCCAGGTGGCACATAGGTGATAACTAATGTTAAGATACCTTAAAATCAAAATACAGCCCTAAATCTACAGGTAAAAACCTCAATAAAGCAAACTGAGGGAACCTGCTGGTAAACTAACCAAAACTGATTAACTCTAACAAGAGATTTAGAATCAAACTAAAAACAGCACACAGTACAACAACAGCCCCCTCGCTCTCTCTGGCAGCCATCTTGGATTCCAGTGATTTAAATTTTAGCTCCTCCCTCCAATACTCCATCAAGGCCTCCCATTGGTCAGCCGGTGGTGGAGTCAGCTGCACTTCCTGTGAAAAAAAGGCTTTTCAGGTCATATAAACGATTTATTATTATTATTATTATTATTATTATTATTATTATTATTATTATTATTATTATTATTATTATATTGTTTAATCATTTAAAAGTTGAACAACACTGATAAAGTATTAATTAGAGTATTAAAATATGATCACAAAATGTGAACAGTTCACTAAATGTTTTGTTACTGCACAGAAGTCTTATAGACACATGTTATAGACATTTTAATTTTATTTTTAATTTTATTGTATTTATATGTATCATTATATCTTATCTTTTTGTAACTTTGTGCACTATACATACCTGCTGCTGGATGTATAGAATTTCCCCTCCGGGATCAATAAAGTATCTATCTATCTATCTATCTATCTATCTATCTATCTATCTATCTATCTATCTATCTATCTATCTATCTATCTATCTATCTATCTATCTAGAGCATTTTTTAAAATATATATAAAAATTATATTTAATACACAATGGCTCCCCCTTCTGGTACTATCAGGTACTGCACACATCCAATGCTTTGTTGCTGTGTTTTGCTTGGACTTCTACACCACTAAATGTTCCTTCATGTATTCCAATCAGCCATTACATTATGACCACACATCACACCAAAATCACCTTCCTAATATTCTATACATCCCCCTTGTGTAACAAAAACAGCTCTAACCTGTAAAGGCATAGACTCCACAAGACCTCTAAATGACCAAGAAATTAGCAGCATCACCCTGTGCACTGTGAGGTGGGTGGTGTCTCTATGAGCGTCCAGGAGCTTTAGGTGCCCAAACCAGTTCCCATTGTCCTTCTTTGGATACTTTGGGTATTTACCGACCACTACATACCAGAAACATTCCACAAGACCAGTCTGATGTTCGGGAGATGTTCTATCCCAGTTGTTAAGCTATCACAATTTGATAATTCCTTTGTGCTCAATGTGAAAATGCTGGAGAATTTTGGAGAAAAGCTGTATGACTTAGGGTCCTATTTGAGTGATCTATAGCACTTCAGTGAATTGCAGGCTGTGCAGCTGGATCAATGTGAAGCTTCCACACTTACTAAACATAAATACAGGGGTTGGAGAATGAAACTGAAACACCTGTCATTATTTTAGTGTGGGATTTTAGGTTTCATGGCTAAATTGGAGCAGCCTGATGTTCAATCTTCATTAATTAACTATACCTTATAAGATATACTGTAAATAAAAACAAAAAATACTGTAAACTCATATATGTATCTCACCTAAATAATACAATATATATATATACAATAATATATAACTACAAAACTATACAAAGTATGAAAGTAAGCATAGATAGGAGGTATTGCAGTAATACAGAATAAATAAGGTAAAACAGAAAGCAGGTATCAGCAGATACAACAAATTGAAGAGTCTGATGGCTCTTGAGACAAAGGATCTCCTGAGTCTGTCTGTAGAGCAGCTCTGCAGTGGGTGACCATCATCATCCTCATCCTCATCATCATCATCATCATCATCCATGATGGAGAACAGTCTAGGATTTCCACAGAGTCCCTAAATTATTTGACAGTAAATTTGAACAAAACTATACTTACAAATCTATAAGTATTTACAGGATTATCAGAGAGTAACGTGTGAAGTGTCTGTTTATATTTCAGCAAAACCCACTGGTGTATTTTTATATTTACACATTTACCACAACAGTAAATCTTTCCACCAACAGGGGGCGCCACAGACCAGCCAGAGCCTCCCCCTTCCAACTGTGAATTTTATTGAAACATTATTTCATTAATAAAGTTAAATCAGTATTATAATTTAGATTCTTAATAATTCAAGCCATATTACAATATATCAAAGATACATGTTCATAATAAAAATATATAATATTAATATCTATTAAAAGCTAAAGTAAAGTTAAGTGTTAAATTAATTATTAAAGAGATAAAATTAATACTGGCCCAGATAAAATATGGTCTGTCTTACAGAAGATTTAAAAAAAAAAAAAAAAAAAAACTCTTCTACAAAAGAGTTAATATTTAGGATTAATCAACACCATATGGATTCTTTTTTTAGCATCATTATCAAAATATTGTGTATTTCAGCCCTCAACAAAATGACTAAATATTTCTTTATTCTTTTGACTATTATATATTATTGTATATATAATATGAAATCATATTTAAGACTTTAGAAAATACAGAATTACATGTTTCCAGCTTAATCACTTAATATTTTCAATTGTGCGCATTTCTCCACCCTGTCATTGCAGGAGCTTGGCACTACACTATACATATAAACTCAGAACAGCAGAGGGCAGACTAACATCACTTTTTAAAAAATCCAGAATAATCTGTATTCTGTAGGTGTAGGATCTCAGCCAGTTCCCTTATTTGGTAAATTATGAGCAAACACATTGTAAAATATAACTATGCAATAATGAACTCATCATCACGACTTAAAAATACAAAACACAGCATCCATCATCTGTTCTAATCCTCCTCCTTCTTTCCTTACTCTTAAAACTTGATTTTATGAATCACATTATTTTCTAGGTTTCTCCACAGCCTACACTGTAAAAAGTGACATCACCTCATTCTCAAATAACATTTTACTTTACTTATTTTATAATATTATATATGGTTTAACTCTACTCTTAATTTTAACTTAACTAACATAACTTGGGTTTTCATTTATTTTAGTTTAATGATTTAATGATATTTTATCTAAAATGCCAGCTACAGTGTTGTAGGTCATAAGAGCAAGTTACCATTGTCTTTACTGTTCTAAATTAGATAAAATTAAAATAAGCTTTTACATTTTCTTCTTTTCTATAGTGTTGCCATGTCGAGTACTACAGCTGTTTTTCCAGTGCATTTGGTCAAGCTACTGTTTTATTGGCTGGTAAACTTTTTAATTGGTTTGTAAATATATATTTTGATGAGTGATGGACAACAGGTATCAATCAGTGTTATGTGCAACAAAACATAAAATGTGTGCCGTATCGTATCGTATCGTATGCAATAATATCGCCAAGATTTTTGAATATGGTGAACGATAGATATTATACCCTGAAATATGGTGCCGTATCACCCACCCTAATTATCACATCAGGGTTCTACTTTTATACTGTTTTTATTAAAAGAAAAAAAAACTAACTGTTTTTATTTCTCATTATATATCTACTAGAGACAGATTTTATCTGTACAGTATCATTTATTTTACTTTAATCCTGGATATATTGAGATATATGGAGTGCATTGTTATTAATACCTGTTCATAATAACTGGTAAAATTCCAGATTTTTGTTAATATCTCAGTTTAAGGGTGTGCCATATCATATCGTATATAATAATACAATTTGTCATCAGTGATGGTATAGTTACTTTGAAAAAGTAATCCGATTACTGATTACTGATTACTCCTTTAAAAAGTAACTTAGTTACTTTATGGATTACTTGATTTTAAAAGTAACTAAGTTACTTTACAAGTTACTTTATTAGTTACTTTATTAGTTACTTTCAGCAGCTGCAGACCACACCTCCCGCCGCCTTAACATAAACATTATAACCAGTTTTACCAAAACTCCCTTTATTGGAAAATGCATTTTTAACAGCAACAATTTATCTCTATTAAGTTGAACTATTTCCTAAAAAAATAAGTTTTTTTTAATTAAAAATAAAAAAATTAACTTAACATAAATATTTTTTTGTGAAAAAATAAAATATGGTCTTTCTTGATTTTACTAAACATAAATACTTGTTTTTATAAAATATATAAAATAAAGAAAGTCTTTCTTGACCTGACATATTTAACACTGTAAAACTGAACATTGAAGCTGTTGTTCTCTGCAGGGCAGCAAGGAGTGGTTTTATAAAACAGAACCGTGTATATGGTCTAGACCAGGGATCACATATTTGCAGACTGCGGTCCGGGTCCGGACCCAGACGTTGTCCAATACGGACCCATACCGGACCCAACTACTGGGAAGGATTTAATTCTGACAGTGTTCATTTAAAGCACCGGAACTTTTCTTGTCTTTACGGTATACGCGCTCTGCGCCACAGTGAACTTCCAATCACGTGTGGTGTAAAATCTTTAAATGCTCTCCTCTGCCAATCAAATTTGTGGCAGACCGCTGCCCTGGCTAGTGAATTGGGACGCGGCTGCAAAAAAAACGCCTTTATAAAGAGATAGGGAGCCCGAGAACTGGCGAAAAACGAAAACGGGCGGAAACTAAAGACACGCCGAGCGCGAGAGAGAGAGACAGGGGAGAAAGCGAGACGCGTGTGATTGGGGAAGAGCGGAGGGGGAATGGGTAAGGGAGCGGTGTGTGTGTGTGTGTGTGTGTGTGTGTGTGTGGAGGAGATGAGGTGGAGAGAGAGAGAGAGAGTAACGCACAGTGACTTAAATAAGTAACTTTAATCTGATTACTGGATTGGAAATAGTAACGCGTTAGATTACTCGTTACTGAAAAAAGTAAGTAACGCGTTACTGACATCACTGTTTGTCATATCGCCAAGAGTATCGTTATCGTGAAAATACCATGAAATATCGTGCTATTATTTTAGTGCCATATCGCCCACCCCTAATGTCCACTGTAATAGACGCAGGGTCTAAAAGGGATTGATTTAAAAAACATAAATAAATAAATGTTTGAACTTTACGTTTATATATATATAATATAATAAGGACAGAAATGCACACACACAGAGACGATGCTCGAGAAATTCATTATACAGTCTAGACGCCTCGCTTTCCCGTCTCATACACACACACACATAAACATACAACACACACACACACACACACACACTGAGGCGTGATTAGCAGGAAGCATGACTCCGCCTGCTGAGTGACAGTGTCAGTACCGGGGTCTTGTCTCCCGGATGACATCATCAAAGCAGAGCTTTATCTGTGTAGATGAGGAGGAGAACCGAGGATCCGAGACGATGTCAAAAAACGTCTCAACGTCCCCCAGAATCTACCCAGCGGTAAATTAGCTCCAGTGATTGGCTGAGACACACTACAGTGTCTTATCAGTTATAATACAGGCTAGAAACCTGTATTTCTTAACCTGTAAAAGTAAAAACTTGCCTAAAAAGCCCACAGGATGGGTTAGGACGTTTAACAGCAGTCCCCTCATTGAATAGTCTACTGATAATTACATCCCTATACACAGAGGTGGAAAGTAATGAATTACATTTACTCAAGTTACTGTAATTGAGTAGATTTTATGAGTAATTTGTAATTTTTAAAGTAATTTTTATGATAGGTAATTATATTTTTACTCAAGTACATTTTGACACAAGTAATCTACTTTACTACAATAACTTGAGTAAATGTAATTCATTACTTTCCACCTCTGTGTATAGGGATGTAATTATCAGTAGCTTTCAAAACTTCCACATCAAACCTGAGAAAGCATGTGGTGGTGAGTATTTTTTTTATCACTAAAAAATCTGCTTCAATGTTAAAAAATACATTTAAAACGCAGTTAAAGCAGAGCAATGGCAAGTTAAAATATAACAATGACCTGTAAAAAATGAACTGTAAAATTACAGTTTATAGTCACCTTTATGACCATTACTTTTTAACAGAAAAGAAAAAAAATGAATGATAAAAACCTATCCCACTTGTTCTTGAAAATGTTTTATGGGGGGGGTCTGAACAAATACTGCCTGATCCAAATTATTATGTGGAATAATAGTTCATTAAAAACTATTTAATTTATGATTTGTTTGACTTTTTTACATCAAATAATTAAAAGTAACTATGTAACTTTTACTCAAAGTACATTTTAAATTGAGTACTTTTTTACTTTTACTCGAGTAGATTTTTAGATGGGTACTTTTACTTTTACTTGAGTAGAATTTTAGCAAAGTAAAGGTACTTTTAATTAATTACAATTTTTCTGTACTTTTTCCACCTCTGCTTATACAGCTCTGGGAAAAAAAATGAAAAGACATCTTCAGTTTCTGAATGAGTTTCTCTGATTTATTTAAATATGCATGCACAGTTGCAAGAAAAAGTATGTAAATCCTTTGGGATTATACTTTGATTCTTGTATTTCTGCATAAATCGATCATTAAATGTTTTCTGATCTTCATCTACGTCACAACAATAGACAAACACAGTCTGCTTAAACTAAAACCACACAAAAAGTATTATATGTATGCATGATTTTATTGAACACAGCATGTTAATATTCACAGTGAGGGTAAATAAAAGTATGTGAACCTTTGGATTTAATAACTGGTTGATCCTCCTTTAGCAGCAAAAACCTCAACCAATGGTTTCCTGTAGCTGCAGATCAGACCTGCAGAACGGTCAGGAGGAATTCTGGATCATTCCTCTTCACTAAACTGTTTCAGTTCAGCTATAATATTATGGGATATCTGGTGTGAATCTCTCTCTTGAGGTCATGATGCTGCAGCATCTCAGTTGGGTTCAGGAGGTCAGGACTCTCCAGAAGGAGTATTTATTTATTTTCTTCTGTTGAAGTCGTTCGGTTGTTGATTTATTTCTATGTTTTGGGTCGTTGTTCTGTTGCATCATCCGTCCTCTGTTGAGCTTCAGTTGGAGGACAGATGGTCTTAAGTTTTATTGCAAAATGTCTGGCTTAACTTGCTTAACTTGCCCAAACCATGATGTCCCCTACACCATGTTTCACAGTTGGGATGAGGGTTTGATGATGGTGTGCTGTGCCTTTTTTCTCCACACAAAGTGTTGTGTGTGTTTTCTCCTTCCAAACAACTCAATTTTGGTTTCATCTGTCCACAGTATATTTAGCCAGCAGTGTTGGGAAGGTTACTTTTAAAATGTAATCCCTTACAGATTACTGATTACATCACTCAAAATGTAATTTGTAACGTAATCAGTTACATTACTTCAAGTGAGTAACGTAATCTGATTACTTTGGATTACTTACAATATTGTAGTTTTTTTAAGCCTGAATGAATGTAGCAACCACATCTTGCATATTATTGTTTTATTTTTCCTTCCAGTTAATAGATAGACAAATAAAACAGCCTTTTCAATCACCCTATAAAAATACTTATGAAACCATTTAATCAAACAATTTTATAACACACTTATATTTTTAACACAGGTGGATTTTTTGCCAGGATTATCTAGGGGTGTAAATCACAAGATTCATTACGATACGATACAATACGATTATTTTAGTCAGCGATACGATAATGTACGATACCTCAAATTATGTCTTTATACGATACAGTTCGGTCCAATAGGATTTAATGCGATTACAATCTGTTCCTTTTCTAAGAACTCACAAATGCAAACAAAATATAATTTGAATGTTTTATTATTAAATGTCAAATGCAGTGTAATCATAAACAGTAAACAATAATTCACTTCAACACTTTAATTTCCATTATTTAAGTTCCATTTGAGAACATCAAATGCAGAAGAAAATGTAAAAAAAAAAGCGCCTGTTATATTTAGAGTTTACAATGTGTGTATGGATGTTGGTGATGAATAGTCAATCATTCTCTACATTTCCTGATTCAGTAGGGTCTTGACAAACAAATTACAAAATTTGTAATTTATATCACAAAGCATTGAAGAGTTACACTGCATTATATTAGGTGTCCACCAGGCGTCTCCAAAGTGTTCAAAACCTCTCCAGTAAATCTGTCTCTATACAGCCAGAGTTTGTAATTTTTTTGTTTGTTTGTGATCAAATAAATGAATGTAAGTCTATTTCAGAGTAATATTAATACTTTTTGATGAAATGACAAACAAAATCACACGTATGCGCGCTGTGGGCGCACTTATGTTTAGCAGAGGGAATTTGGTGACAGCGGTTAGGCATGCCCCTCCCCCAGCCATTAGGAGACCAATCAGGGCAAATTACGTACCAATGTTTTCGTCTAAGGGTGGACTATTGGTTGAAATAGGTGTCAATCACTTTTGTGACGCTGGAGAAAGGCTATGACCCGATTTGATTGGATTGGATTGATCCAGCGCTCACGTTATTGGTTCAAAAGACGATCACTCAAGAAAAATAGTGGTTTGTGGACCGCTGAAAATAAACGCATGTTTGTGAGGAGAAGTGAGCAGGCGAATAAAGGACTTTATGGATATTTTATCTGCGGTTCAGTGCTGTATTGTGGATGCTGTGATAGTAAGTGAATTTTCTATAATGTAATATGATGTTATTTTATATACTAATAATATTTTATAAGGCTATTTTGTTGGGGAGGCGTGTTCCCCATGTAAACAATGTGAAAAAACAGGCTGTTTTCAGTTGGCGATTTCTGGCGACTGGTTTCATGTAGATGGTTGTAAATTTGCATGCAGGTAGTTAAATTAGTACTAAAGAATATGAGTCGGTTATTTGGTCGGTGTGTTTAGAATATTTGACGCTTATAAGCATTCTACATTACATAGTCAGAACGGGCCCGCCGACGGGCTAGGGGGCGCTTCTGCAGTGAAAACATTCTGAGCAGGAGGTTGTGAATCATAGAATATTTTGATGTCGTGATTTATGTGAATGTGTTTGCGTTTTGTCAGTGTTGGATTGGAAGACCAAAAATAGAAAAGTACCGCAATGTAATCCATTTATTTTAGCAGAGTAACTGTAATCTGATTACCATTTACTGAAGCAGTAACTGTAACGGATTACAGTTACTCATAATTTGTAATCTGATTACGTAACGCCGTTACATGTAATCCGTTACTTCCCAACACTGTTAGCCAGTACTGCTGTAGTTAAACATCCAGGTGTTTTTTTTTTTTTTTTGGACAGCAGTGTTTTCCTCCATGGTGTCCTTTCATCATCTCCATTCTGTAGATTTGTCAACAAAAATGTGAGCATGTGCCAGAGATTTCTGTATTCAGTCTTTAGCTGACACTCTAGGATTCTTCCTCACCTCATTGATTCCTCATTATGCACTGTGCTCTTGCAGTCACCTTTACAGGACTTTACCACGCCTAGGGAGAGTAGCAGCAACAGTGCTGAACTTTCTCCATTTTTGTAGAGCGTCTGTCTTACTGTGGACACATGAACATCAAGATTTTTAGAGATACTTCTGTAACCCTTTTCAGCTTAATGCTTCAAGTCAACAATTCTTGAACATAGGTTTTCTGAGAGCTTGAACTTTAGTGCAATGCATGATTCACATCAAGCAATGCTTCTTAAGAACAGCAAACTGGTGCAGCTTTAACCAACACATCCAATCACATCACATCCTGCCTCCAATTAGCTCTTAGAAAAGTCATTAGTCTAGGGGTTCACATACTTTTTCCCCTCACTGTGAATGTTAACATGTTGTGTTCAATAAAACCTTGCAAACATATCATTTCTTTTTCTATTCCTTACTTTTTTATGCAGTTCTCGGTACTTTCTACTCCTTACATTTTTAAAAATAGCCTCGTTACTCATATTTTCTTCGGGCTTGATTTGTTTCTGGCTGGTCAACATAAAAAAAAAAAAAAACAGATAAATTGCGCCATTCAGAAATCTTGTGGGTGATAACAAGTATAAACATATACCATTCAGACCCTCTATTGGTTTGTATTTGATGATTTTAGTCGTAGTTTATGAGTTTAGGTGTAGAGGTGGGTGATCTAAGTCCAAAAATAAAAAAAATCCATCCCCGGGTTTTCGCTCCAAGTGGCCCAGGCTGGCTCTGGAGATAATTGAACCTAATCCCTGGGATGGATTTTTAATTCATAAGGTAATTTTTCCCCTTACATTACTTTTACTTTTATACTTTAAATAGTTTGAAGATGTTTGTAAAACCTGAATTTCGAACTAGTCTGAAGGAGCGGTGTACTGTAATTCAAGGAATAAGATTATGGAATATTTTGAAGAGTGATGTTAAAAATGCTAAAAAAATGATAAAAGCTGGTCTGTATAAAAAATATGAAAAAGTATAATGTGTAACTATATAAACTGTTGTTTGAGAAGGATTTTATGTTTTTTGTCTAGTTTTTTTTGTTTGTTTTCTGTTTTTTTGATAATGTACTATTGTTCTTAATTATTTTTGGGATAAAAGGGGCAGATATTATTTTTATATAAGATTTTTTTCTTCTTTCTACTGCCTTTCATTTTATTTTTGATTTTTTTTTTCTTTATTTTTCTTCTGTAAAAATGTATGTTGTTTACAATGAAATGAATAAATATTCTAAACAAAAAACTAAAAACTAAAAGCAGTACTTTTATACTTTTACGTACAGTAAGTTAAATGTTTAAGTTGATACTTCAACTTCTACTGAAGTATTTTAAAACCCCAGTATCTTTACTACTACTTGAGTAATGAATGTGAGTACTTTGTGTATGTTATATCTTAGGGAGTTGAAAGTTCCTGTACTAAAGAATCGCTCTTACTGTATATGCACTGCAGAGTTTGCAGCAAGAGTGCAGCAGACAGCAGATTTTATTTAATATTCCGTCTCCTGAAGAGCTTCTGCTGTGAGTGCCACTTTTAGTGACAGCAGTGTACGTCAGTACAGTACAGTATAATACAGAAGCTCCTGTCTGTCTGTTCAGTCTGTGATTTCCTGTTTACAGTGTTTTGCTCTGAATTATATCTCGACTCTCAGAGACTCGCGGCCCCTGCCTGCAGCGCCGTACTGCGACAAGCCGCATGCAGATTTCATGCGACAGTGGACGGCTTTGTGTGAGCGGGAGGACGTTTTCCAGCAAAGCCACTTTTGTCCGACCACGACAGATTTATCAGTCGCCCTTTTGTGGGGGTCTTTTTCCCGCCCTCTCCTTTTCTCGGCCTCAGCATCCAGACAGGAAACAAACACATGTGGCCCGTCGAGATTACCCCTCGGCCCAGACGCACAATGGGCCACTTTTAATTTAAAACAAGGAGTCCTGAACCTCCGAGCGGCTTCAGGACGTCAGGACATCGGGGACGGAGGCGGTTTATTGGTCGGCGCGAGAGAGAGAAAAGAGAAAAGAGAAGAGCTAACAAAACCTATGAATTTGTTTAAGGCGAGTGCCCGGACCGTAAATAAAAGGAGGAGAAGCGACGCCGCCCTCGTTCATTCTCCCAGGCTTAATGATATGCGATTGGATAGTTAATGAACTTCCTGCGTGCCGCGTAGACCCCGTCGCCATAGCAACCAGCGGCCGCCGCGAAGGATGGACGGAGAGACGGATAATAATAAAAAAACAAAGAACGCCAGGATCGACGCTGGTGTTCTCGGCGCAAAGAAGAAGAAGACCTCCAAGGATGATTGCATTTTTGCCTTTTATCTTCATTTTTTGAAGAGGATTGCATCCTGTGTATTAAGGCTAGGAATGCAATATATCAGTAATATAAAATACATATTGCTAGAAAGTCAAACAAATGTACATGTACAGAGATTAGCTGATGCTCTTATCCTCTAGAGAGACTTACGTTAGGTTATTCCTGTTACAGAGTTCTTGCCCAAGGACTCTTATTGGTGTAGCACTGAATTCAATCACCCAGACCTGGAATTGAACCCCAGGTGGTGTTATCCACTGCACCACACCAACCACCAGTCATCTCTCACCACCTTAAATCTGCTTTTGTATGATCTTCTACGGGTGATTTCAGTAATTCACTAATTCAGTAAAGAACATGCAAAAATCGTGGATATGTGAAAATGAGTTATGACACACAACAGAATGGACGGACAGACATAGAGAAAGACAGACATAAAGAGAGACAGACAGGAAATTTAGCAGCCAATTGCAATTACACAACATAATTGCACATGCAGCAATAATAGGGGTGGTATAGAAAAAAAGAAAATAAGTACTGTAAGTACAAGCAGAGTAAAAATATAACATTACAGAAGATGCTAACTGAGGCTTGAAAAATTATCTATACCATATAATATATAAGATATAATAATATATTATATAAATTTGCTGTATAAAAAAAATGCTGTAAATGCTCAGTTTAGCATAGAGCTCTGAAAAAAATAGAGAGCTGCAAAGATAATGCAAAGAAACCAAGTTCATATTCATAAAGTTTTTGGCATCATGTTCTCCTCCACCAGTCTTACACACTGCTTTTGGATAACTTTATGCTGCTTTACTCCTGGTGTAAAAATTCAAGCAGTTCAGTTTGGTGGTTTGATGGCTTGTGATCATCCATCTTCCTCTTGATTATATTCCAGAGGTTTTTAATTTGGTAAAATCAAAGAAACTCATTTTTTTTAAGTGCTCTCATTTTTTTTATTCTCCAGTTTGAAGATTTTTTTTGAAGTTTGGATCCAGACAGAGTTGTGTGAGAGAGACTATTCACGGTAAGTAAAGTGTGGCATTCTTGTGTGATATTTTCCAGAGGGACACAAACACAATAGAGTGGGAAAAATCCAGCTCAAATGGCTCATCCGATTCATGAGTTCTGTGTGAGTAGAGTTACACTGAGGGTCATTGTGTGAACAGTGTGTGTGTGTGTGTGTGTGTGTGTGTGTGTGTATGGGAGGTTAGTGTCTGTATGAGACAGCAGTGTCTGGTGGTTCCTCTCTGAGATCTGTGTCATTATGAGATCACTCCTCTGATTAACAGCGTTTCCCGTAAGGATGAGGCGATGCTCTGGCTGAGTCATGCTGAGATCAGTCAGATTATTGATCAGAAGCTCTCACGCTTCCTGCAGCCTGATCAGCTACTGATCAACTCAGATAATTAAAGCCTGAGATCATCACAAACTCCCCGAAAACAACATGGCAGCAGAACCTGCAGATATCAGCTCTTTCTGGAGTCAGATTTCTTAAAATATTCTATATAAGTGACGGTATCTGTGTATGGGTTGCTGTGGTATCTGTATGGGCTGTTGTGGTGGTATCTGCATTATTTGGTTTGTTGGTATCTGCATGGGTTGCTGTGGTAACTTTGTGGGTTCTTGTGGTATCTGTATGGGTTGCTGTGGAATCATGATATCTGCATGGGTTATTGTGTTGGTATCTGTATGGGTTGCTGCTGTATCTGCATGGGTTGCTGTGGTGGTATCTGCATGGTTTGCTGTATTGGTATCTGCATGGGTTGTTGTCGTGGTATCTACAGGGGTTGCTGTGTTAGTATCTGCATGATTGCTTTGGTGGTAACTGCATGGGTTGTTGTCGTGGTATCTGTGTTGCTTGCTTTGGTATCTGCATGGGTTGCTGTGGTATCTGTGTGGGTTGCTGTAGAATCATGATATCTGCATGTGTTGTTGTGGTTTCTGCATGGGTTGCTATGGTGGTATCTGCATGGGTTGGTTTGTTGGTATCTACATGAGTTGCTACTGTGGTATCTGTGTGAGCTGCTGTATTGGTATCTGTATGGGTTGCTGCGGAATCTCTATGGGTTGCTGTGGTGGAATCTGCATGGGTTGCTATGGAATCATGATATATGTATGGGTTGTTGTGGTATCCCTGTAAGTTGCTTTGGTATCTGCATGGCTTGCTGTGGTGGTATCTGCATGGGTTGCTGTGGTGGAATCTGCATGGGTTGCTATGGAATCATGATATATGTATGGGTTGTTGTGGTATCCCTGTAAGTTGCTTTGGTATCTGCATGGCTTGCTGTGGTGGTATCTGCATGGGTTGCTGTGGTGGTATCTGCATGGGTTGCTATGGAATCATGATATATGTATGGGTTGTTGTGGTATCCCTTTAAGTTGCTTTGGTATCTGCATGCTGTTGTATCTGTGTGAGTTGCTGTGGAATCATGATATCTGCATGGGTTGCTGTGGTATCTCCATGAATTGCTGTGTTGGTATCTTCAAGAGTTAGTTATCGTTTTTTCTTTTAATTACGGTTTCTATTAGTTTCAGTTAACTAAAATTATTTTTTTCACTTTCATTTTTATTTCGTTTGTTTTTATTAACGTTATATCAGCTCGTTCTGGATTCAGATTGTGAGCAGTGTTGGGAAGCTGCTGATGTATTGTCCCAGCGATAAGCCTCGACACATCATTTAAAAAGCCATTAAAATCATTTCTGTTTGACTTGTCTCTTCATAAATGTCGCACTGTGGGAGTGAGATATAGCAGAGAGAGCCAGAGGCCAGGTTTGACGGCCGCCTGTCACCCTCAGTAAACGACTCCACACTGACGGTACTGAGACGTCTTAATGACCCTCTGGCAGCAGTGGAGAGGTGTGACGACAGGGTCAGATAGAGGGCTTGTCACTCAGCTCTGGATAAGAGGTGGCCATGTTATTAATTTAAATATATTCAAATAATATTCTAATTGTAAAATGCCAACAACCAGTGTTACCTAATTGTGTTTAGATCCATCTTGTGCCCCCAGAAAACCTCTGACCCATCATGGCATTGATTGCACAACACCTGAAAAGGTATAGTACATTATATTTACCGAATTATTTACTCACGGCAGGGTCTGCAGAGTCGACATGTGGCCTTCGGATGTTTGTAGGAACTTCTCAAGTTTTGTAAGAACATTTTGGGGACACCAGATTTGTTAAGTCCAATAAGCTGTGAAAAGAAAACATCTATGAGCATTAGTGGGCTTTGGGCACCAATGACCCTGTTTCTATTCCATCAGATGTCCTTTTTTGAAGGACTTTTCATAGATACTGTCCACTACATATCATATACACCCCACAAGACCTGCCTGTGGTGTCTGCATGGGTTGCTGTGGTATTAGCATGAGTTGCAGTGTTGGTGTCAACATGACTTGCTATGGTAAATGCATGGGTTGTTGTGGTATCTTCATGGGTTGCTGTGTTGGTATATGTATGTGTTGCTGTGGTATATGCGTAGGTTGCTGTGATATCTGTATGGGTTGTTTTGGTATCTGTATGGGTTGTTGTGGTATCTGTATGGGTTGTTTTGGTATCTGTATGGGTTGCTGTGTTGTATCTGTGTGTTGCTGTGGTATATGCATGGGAAGCTGTGGTATCTGTATGGGTTGTTGTGGTATCTGTATGGGTTGTTTTGGTATCTGTATGGGTTGCTGTGTTAGCATCTGTATGTGTTGCTGTGGTATAGGCGTAGGTTGCTGTGGTATCTATATGGGTTGTTTTGGTATCTGTATGGGTTGCTGTGTTGGTATCTGTATGTGTTGCTGTGGTATATGCATGGGTAGCTGTGGTATCTGTATGGGTTGTTGTGGTATTTGTATGGGTTGCTGTGTTGGTATCTGTATGTGTTGCTGAGGTATATGCGTATGTTGCTGTGGTATCTGTATGGGTTGTTGTGGTATCTTCATGGATTCCTGTGTTGGTATCTGTATGTGTTGCTGTGGTATATGCATGGGTTGTTGTGGTATCTTCATGGATTCCTGTGTTGGTATCTGTATGTGTTGCTGTGGTATATGCATGGGTAGCTGTGGTATCTGTATGGGTTGTTGTGGTATCTGTATGGGTTGCTGTGTTGGTATCTGTATGTGTTGCTGTGGTATATGCATAGGTTGTTATGGTATCTGTATGGGTTGCTGTGTTGGTATCTGTATGTGTTGCTGTGGTATATCCGTAGGTTGCTGTGGTATCTGTATGGGTTGTTGTGGTATCTTCATGGGTTGCTGCGTTGGTAACTGTATGTGTTGCTGTGGTACATGCGTAGGTTGCTGTGGTATCTGTAGGGTTGTTGTGGTATCTTCATGGGTTGCTGCGTTGGTATCTGTATGTGTTGCTGTGGTATATGCGTAGGTTGCTGTGATATCTGTATGTGTTGCTGTGGTATATGCGTAGGTTGCTGTGGTATCTGTATGGGTTGTTGTGGTATTTGTATGGGTTGCTGTGGTATATCATGGGTTGCTGCATATCTTTAAAGGGATGAAAAAATAAGTTGAAATAAATAAAACAAGCAAGAAATAAAATAATTCAGAATCAAGATAAATGCAGACAGGCTAAACTGTAAAGCAATATACCAAAGAGATAAATAATTAAAATAATATGACCAAAATTCTAAAAAACGTTAATGCTAAAATAAAATTAAAAAGTATAAAAAACAAAAGGACAAAATAAATTAAATAAAAAGGTAAAAGGCCAAAATTAAACCAGCAATAACAAACTAAAATATTTAAATGGGTAACACTTTACACTATACACTAATTACATTAATAACCAGTCACTACTACACAATGTCTCAACTAATTATTAATTAACAGAAGTTAAGACCTTACTAATCATTACTACATTTTTTTACTACAAACAAAAGTCTCAATTCATTAGTATTTACAACATTCTTAAGCATTGAAATGTAGTAATATTTAATGATGTATTAACTAGTGTCAATTAATAATTAGTTACTGAAAAGTGTTACCAAACGGTAAAAGACATAACCTCACCCATTCTTCTCAGAATCCTTTTCAGTATGCTTATTTTATATGTTTTGCTGATCCAACAGGAGGCTGACACTTGCAATCAGACTTTTTATATTTCTATCTTTATATCTGTTTCCATGGCTTTCCCATTCCATTTTTTTCTCTATCTCAGTTGCCATCACACCAATAAACCAACCTAACCCCCTCTAAACCACCCAGCCCATCCTCCATCCACCCAGCCTCCACCCTCCTGCGTACCCTCGGCTCCCAATTACACGTCGCTTTGCTAAACCAGAACATGGTATCTAAGTATTCTCACGATCGTTTCTATTGATTTTTATCTTTTACCTTTTTAATTAGCATGGTTTAAATCGTGAATCCGCCCTCTGGACTCTTCGTATTGATTGTTTTCAGTCCTCAGTAAATTGTTTGCTTCTGTCTCTGCAGCAGCTTTGTCCCTCCGGAGCCCGACGTTTGCTGGTTAACTAAACATCCAGCCGATGTCTGACGGGTCAAGCAAGCGTTTGACTGAAATGTGACAAAATCCAATCTCAGATCCCTCGAGGGAGAGCGATTCCATCTCCGTATCCTGAGCCACGGCTCTGGGATTTGGGGCCAAACTGCAAAAAAAAAAAAAAAAAAAAAAAAAACACGGTAACACCTCCTATGAACCCTGTATTCATAATGCCTTATGAATGCATTCATAGTGCTTTATATGACATGCATAAAACCTTATAATGGCTGTATTAAACCTGTATAATAACTCATAACTCATACTTACAGTGACATTTATACCACATTATAAACTACACGTATGAGGGTTTATAAAGAAAGGGCTTGTAATGCCTTATAATATATATTTATAAGAACATTGTACAATGTCACATAGTGTTGTAATGCACTAAAACACAGATTTGGTTTATTTTGGTATAATGCATTATAATAGGCAGTTATGATTTTCCAAATTAAGTTTTTTTATATAAGAGCGTAACACATTATAAAGCCTTATATACGGTCATTACTGAGTTTAAGTGAATTGAATTATCATATGCTTTTTAAACATAAAGTAAATTTTATTATGCCTCACTATAATGTCTTGACAGTTATGACAGTATATAAGGCTTTTATAAATTATAGATGCAAATTATAATGCATTATACCAAAATATACCTATGATGTGTTATATTGCATTATAACACTACATTGTACAATGTTCTTATGAACATATGTTATAAGGCATTATAAGCCGTTTCTTTATAAACCCTTATACTTGTCGTTTATAATGTGTTGTAATGTGAATGTCGCTGTAAGTACTTATGAGTTATTATACAGGCTTATTACTGTCATCATAAGGTATTTTGCATGTCATATAATGCATTATGAATGCATTTATAATACATTATAAATACAGGGTTCATAGGAGGTGTTACCATGATTTTTTTTTTTATTATACAGACTTATTACAGTCATTATAAGGTATTATGCATGTCATATAATGCATTATAAATGCATTTAAAATACATTATGAATACAGGGTTTATATGAAGTATTACCAAAATCATTAAATCTTTAGATTCATGTGGAGGAGGACACTGGAGTCTCTACATCACGCCTGAGAGACCATATTGAATTTCTGAGGGACTTCTATAAAAACATCTGTCTCTGTCCATTCAGACATATTATTAACCCCTTTTTTATCATTATGAAGTAGAGCTACAGAACATTCTCACAACAATAAGAGCTGGTGTACCAGATCAATCTAGATACACCACCTTTCTGAAGAGCCCGGGCTCCATTGTGCTCCAGCCGGATGGACGATAGGACGGTACAGGTTCTTCAGCAGTGTAACCAGAGCATGAATGAACAGTCAATTATTTGCATGATCACACCAGCATTGTGTGGCAGCCATCCATTGAGAAATGCAATTATGTTATGCTAAATTCTCACAGTAGAGCTGAAGTTCAGACCAGAACATCTCTCTCTCTCTCATTTTCTCTCTTTTCATTGTGTCTTTTTCTCCAGAGTTATGTTAACACGTCCCTTTGGAACAAATCCACCAGCTGGACTTTCGAAAACCGATAAATCTCTTTCATTTCACTCATAACCAATGATTATGCAATTTAACCCTCCTTAGGTCATGTTCTGGATCAAATTGATGTGTTTTAAAGTTTGAAGATCTAGAAAAATAATTAAAAGTAATTTCTTTTTAAATATGAAACTTCTTCACCTTGGCGTAATTACTACAATCAACATATGCAAAATCAAAAAATAAAACTAAATTACAATGTTATGTTTTAAAGCTCAACGTAAAACTATTGTGTTTTATACTGTTTGTTGGCCTTTTAAACATAATAAAGTAAAAGTTTCAACATGTATTATTTTATAAATAACGAGTGAATTATCCTAATTGAACCATTACATCTTAGAGTTAAGGAACACCATTGCATTAAATATTGATAGAATACTTGGTAATGTAGTTATTAATGAAATATTCACACTGCTCATTAAGTTTTTTTTATTTCAGACATCTTTTGGATAATTAAACATGCACCAGGTAAAATTGAACCTGGAACACAATTGCTGTTACCTACCTACCAACCAACCTCCCTAACAACCAATCTACCAAACAACCAACCAACCAACTAAGCAACCAACCAACCAACTAAGCAACCAACCAACCAATCAACCTACCAAATAACCAACCAACCTATTAACCAACCAGCCAACAAACTAAACCAACCAACCAATTAAGCAAGCAAGCAAGCAACCAAGCAACCAACCTGTTAACCAACATACCTACCAACCAACTAAACCAACCAACCTACCAAATAACCAACCAACCAACCAACCAACTAAACCAACCAAGCAATTAAGCAAGCAAGCAAGCAACCAACCAACCAACCAAATAACCAACCAACCTATTAACCAACATACCAACCAACCAACTAAATCAAACCAAGCAATTAAGCAACCAACCAACCAACCTACCAAATAACCAACCAACCTATTAACAAACCAACCAACATACCTACCAACCAACTAAACCAACCAACCAACCAACATACCTACCAACCAACTAAATCAACCAACCAACCTACCAAATAACCAACCAATCTACCAACCAACTAAACCAACCAACCAACCTACCGACCAACCTACCAACCAACATACCTACCAACCAACTAAACCAACCAACCAACCTACCAAATAACCAACCAATCTACCAACCAACTAAACCAACCAACCAACCTACCGACCAACCTACCAAATAACCAACCAACCTTCCAACTAACCAACCAACCAACCTACCGACCAACCTACCAAATAACCAACAAACCTTCCAACTAACCAACCAACCTACCAACCGACCTACCAACCATCCAACCCACCAACCAATCAACCAACCAAAGAACCCACCAACCTTCCACTTAACCAAACAGCCAACCATCCAACCTAGCTACCTACCTACTTACCAACCAGCCAATCAATAAATCAATCAACCAACCAATCAACTAACCAACCTACCTACCTACCAACCAACCTGACAGACCCTACCTGGCATTTGTCAATGCAGCTGAGCATTTACAAAATTAAAGGGACTGAAAAATAATTCTTAAAAAAAAACAAGGCAAACAATATAAGATTTGTGAAATCCACCGGAGATCCTATTTAAACCTATAGGTAATTACACACAGAGGAGGGTAGTAAAGGTCCAGAAAAATAATAAAAGTATGAAATAAATGAAATAAAATGTAAAATTCCATGCTATAATTTCAACCTGTTAGAGAAAAGAGAAAGAGAACCTCCCACTTCTTGCCTCAATTCAATGCTTTCACAAGGGCATCATTAGCAGCCGAGGACGACTTTGCGGAGGCTTCTAACCGGCGTGGAATGATTTCTCCTGGGACGACACATCTTCTTCTCCTCAGGCTCTGGAAAACCATTTCCCGCCGCCTCCCACTGACATTAATTGTCGACCAGCCACCAGTTACAGCCCTGCCTCCACTGCCGATCCCTCAGTGATGAGCTCCTTCAGCAGGCCCTGGGCTGACATTCGTACCTTCTGTGATATTTGCTCGCTTCTCCTCACAAAACATTAATGCCTGGACGCCCGGCGGAGGATTACAGCGCAGGAAGCCGTGTTATTAGAATTACACGGCTATCAAAGGACTTCCCCGGTCAAAAGGCTATCTCACACAGATCAGGGTATTAGACAGAAATGGCATGGCGGCAGGAGATAAAGAAAAATGTCAAACTGAGGAGCTTTCAGCAGCCGGATGATGTGAAACAGCCGGACGAGGACGTTAAATCAAATATACGTACAGTACATGTTCCTAATGAACGAGTGGAAGGCTAATAAAAGTGACTGACTGAAAGATGGAGATTAGATCAGAGAAGAAGATTAAATCAGATCTTTTTAATTCATTTTAAAATGTCTAGTTCTGGTCTTTAGTATGAATGAATGCAATGTGAGATGCTCTGGTGTTCAGATATAACACTGCTTTAGTCCGGTGGAGGAGTGGGTGGACAACAGTTAGAAACGTTTTAAAATAAAGACATTTTTACACTAATAACAGTCTTTGCAATGTCATATGGTACTTTACAACATGTTTAATTATGCCCTGCTAAGTGCAGTTCAGCTACTGACCTAGTCTTAGAGTGTCTGTAAAACACCAAATCCACCGGAGATCCTATTTAAACCTATAGTTACTTACACACAGAGGTGGGTAGTCCAGGTCCAGAAAGTTAAAATACACCCCAGGGTGGATTTTTACTTTTAACTAGTGTAAACAGAACTGTTCTAAACATATAAACACCTACCTATCTCAACAGTACTTGGCTGGTGGTGTTTTTCCTCCATAGACTAATTTTAACCGTTTGTTTCTTAGCTCTGAATTACTGGGTAAAGTATATAAACACTGATGTGTTATTCGCACAAATAACACAGGAATGAACTGCATGCTGTTTCTAGCACTGTTAGATATCTCCTATCTGAAGAGACGGCGTCGCCGCCCGGCTTCAGCTCTGCCTGTGGGCGGTCCAGAGCTGAGGTGGGCGGGGCCATGAATTCTAATTCACAGGTTTATGTAGACACGGTGCTTTTCCTGATCGACTCATTTTTTTCGGAATATTTTCTTTTACTTGCTGCTGCAGACAATGAGTAAGAGTTTGAGGAAGAAGAGTATTTTAGCAGGAGGCGACCTTTAAAGAATAAAACAAGAAATAAATGTAATTGTATAATTAATGTAAGCCGTACAGTAAAAGCAGTTAAATAAACTTGCTTTTATTATCTTTGAAGTAACAGAAGTAAAATGAGGAGATACTGTAGCTCCTCCAGATAAGCTACATAAAAATATCAAATAAAAATATAAAAAAATGATACACAATAACAATAAATACAACCTTTTTACATCTGCATCCAGCATCGTAACATTACCTGGATATTACAGATATGATCTTATGTACAGCACAAGTGTTCACACCTGTAAACACTTCTGAAACGAGGATTTAAAACCTACAGTGACAGTAGGTAACACTATACTTCACTATACCTCTCTGTTTACTTAAACAGTAATTATTACATTAACAGTTTAAAATCACTGCAGTTCTTTTTCTCTTCTGTTCAGTTATAAAAAAATATTACTGATATACATATGTATATAAAGCATATGTACATATTCTATACATAAAGAGTTCATTTGCTAAAACAGATAGATTAGTCAGTTAGATTATATTTTAACCATACCTCTATTTTTGTTAATTAACTCTACACATATATATTTTTCATATTTACAAGAGTCTTCATTTGTAGGATTGATATTTTTTGTATATACTACTCTTCACTACTGTCACTTATTGAGTATTTATTGTTGCTTATATATTTTTGTATTTTTTGTGATGTTGTTTTTATTGTTGTAATGCTTTGTCAATATTGTTGCCATTGCAATCTTAACAATGAAGCTTTTTAAGCTCCTTGAAAGAAAGAGAGAGAGGGAAATGGAGAGATACAAAGAAAAAAAGAGAGAAAAGAGAGGTTTGTGTGTTTTCCCCTCCTTTTGTCTCCAGGCAATGTGAGATTTGATGACTTCACCCTGGGGACCAGCATGCTTTCAGCCTGATGAATCCAAAGCCACCAATCTTTCACTACCAGAGAGAGAGAGAGAGAGACAGAGAGAGACAGAGAGAGAGAGAGAGCAGTGTTCCAGGTTGGTGATATTCTATTAGTCTCCTTAAAACCCACTTCAAAAGATCTCTAATGTGAGATGACACAAAACACAGTGATAATCCCTGCTGAATTCTGGACATGAATAAGCCGATATTAAAGGAACCAGGCAGCTGAATATCTTATCATACGTTACCTTTTCTTCAACACATGAATGATGCAAACCTGAATAAAATTCACTAGTACACACTGTCTGGTTTAAACAGCAGCAGATCTTCTGAATATATCTACACTGATGGGCGTGGTGTTCTGGAAATGAGGTGTGTTCAGGTACATTTCTGGAGTTTTATCTTGTTTATCTTGGTAACAGAAAACACAGGAGCTCCACTGACTGAATACAACCTAGACAGACGCCAACAGTCAGACGTTCATCACTATCTCGGTAACACGGGCGCCGTGCCGAGCCGAGCGTACGCCCCCACTTATTACACACACATGAACACACAGCAGCACAAACCCAACTTTACATCAGCAATAAACAGAATAGTAAATAAAATAACATTGCTGTTCCCGTAAATGAGCTGCTGGAGCTCCTTCACAGCGTCAACCAGCAGCTCAGTTTCCTCTGCTGAGAAGAGTTTGTTGGACACGTCCAGGTAGCTGCACCGTTAAAATAGCAATCCACCAAAGTCAGAGCTCACCTGATCTACTCTTAAAGAGAATGATGAGCTCTTAAAGAGACACTCTGATTGGTTTATTATTTCACGTTACGCCCAAAATTCACCACACCCATGATTAATTAAGAGAATTAGTACATGCTTTTTATGCTGCATTTCAAGATAAGCAAGGTGTACTTTTCCTGACGTTATGAAAGCAAAGACACACTAACACGCCCTAAATCAAGCTGCATAGTTCACAGCTCGACTATAGATCACTAAAATAGGGTCCAATATTTCTGACGGAGAATTTCAGACATCAATATGCTCTGTATAGTTATAGTACAGTGAAATTGGTAATATAATTTTTGTTGTGTTTTATGTAAAATGCTTTCATAAAATCTACAGTTTCACCATCATTAATATTACTTATTATTATAAAACTCTATGAACTCTAGAATATATATTTACTGATTGGTTTATGTAGTAAATAAAGTGACCATTTTTGTGCTTTAGTCATGGAAAACCCTTAATAGTTGAATTGTCTGGATTATTACTTTTAATATTTTGTCTATAACACAAGATAACATGTACCTTTATTTTGTCCTTTGTTTTATACCATTTTAAATCATCAGTTTCTCTTTGCATGAAAAATAGAAATGTACAATACATTAATATACTGTATACTGATATTCCAATTTCAACTTATTCTCAAAATCTAAACACTAAAGATACAAAATCTCATTGCTTAAAGCTGCTCTGGCTGGTAAATATGATTACTGTGGATCTCCTCAGGCTGATGCTGTGCAGTCGGGTGGGTTTCAGTGGGAAGTGAATGCCAGGGTATGGTATGGAATCAGGCGGCAGAAAACAGGCTGCATTTTTACTTCCACATCATTTATTCTCATTATGCAGCCCTCAGGATATTAATGGAGGGATCCCTGCCCTGTGGAGAGAGAGAGATAGAGAGAGAGAGAGAGAGAGAGCAGAGCCCCACACTACACTAAAGCACTCTACATACTGTAGATCACAATATACAATATTTAATAAACTGTATGTTAATTTTATCCCATTTTCTTCCCAATTTACAAGGCCAATTACCCAACCCACTCACTAGGACTCCCCCTATCACTAGTGATGCCCCAACACCAGTAGAGTTAAGACTAGGACACGCCTCCTCCGATACATGTGAAGTCAGACTCCGCCTCTTTTTGAGCTGCTGCTGATGCTGTAGCATTGCCGAGTAGCATCACAGCGCTAACATTCGGAGGAAAGCGCAGCGACTTGGTTCTGATACATCAGCTCACAGACGCAGCCTTGTGCTGATCCACATCACCCTAGGAGTGATGAGGGGAAAGAGAGAGCACCATCTACTGTACTGTACCCACCCAGAGAGAGCAAGAACAAATGGGAAGCTGCATGACAGGGATTCAAACCAGGGACCTATTTTGGTATTTGTTGATTTGTTATTTACAATCCAAAGCTTGAGGATTGTGAAAGAAGGAGTAAGACAGAGGGAGATGGGGAGATAGAGAGGGAAATAAAGATAGAAAGAGAAAGAGAGATACAGAAATTCAAAAAGAAAGAGAGAGAGATACAGAGAGAGATACAGAGAGAGTGAGATGCAGAGAGAAAAAGAAAGAGTGAAAAAGAGAGATAGATATGGAGAGACATGTACAGAGAGAAAGAGAGAGATACAGAGAGAGATAGAGAGAGAAAAAGAAAGATAGAAAAAGAGAGATAGATATGAGGAGACATGTACAGAGAGAAAGAGAGAGATACAGAGAGAGAAAGAAAGACATAAAGAGAGGAAAAGAAAATGAGATAGAAATTCAACGAGAAAGAGAGAGAGAGAGAGATACAGAGAGAGTGAGATAGAGAGAGAAAAATAAGGAGAGAAAAAGAGAGATAGATATGAAGAGACATGTACAGAGAGAAAGAGAGAGATACAGAGAGAGAGAGAAAAAATAAATAAAGAGAGGAAAAGTAAATGAGATAGAAATTCAATGAGAAAGAGAGAGAGAAATATACAGAAAGAGTGAGATAGAGAGAGAAAAAGAAAGAGATAAAGAGAGTGAGAGACAGGTAAATAAATAAAGAGATGAAAAGAAAACAAGATAGAGATTCAACAAGAAAGATAGAGAGAGAATATAAATGATTATAACTAATTTACTGATATTTCTGATTTATTTCCTATTATTGCACATTTATAAAATCTCCACACACTTATTTTCCTTTTTTTTTTGTTGATTATCATGAATAATAATAATAATAATAATAATAATAATAATAATAATAATAATAATAATAATTGTTAATTTTGAAAATTACTCAAGTTCTGTAATTGTAATTGTATCCATGTACGTAATCTTATTTTTATATTATTTTTATTTTTTAATTTTATATGTTTTCTTTTTTATGCTTTGGCAGTAGTGTTTCATATTACATTCATGCCAGTAAAGCACTGTTGAACTGTTGAACTGAGAAGGAGAGAGAGAGATAGAGAGAAAGGGGGATGGATGGATGGAAGGAAGGAGTAGAATACATTATTCTATTCATGTTGAAGCTGAACTGGTGAACTTTGACACATTGAGAGTTAACTGCTGTTAACTAAAGGAAGAGGCCGGTGATTTATTGCTGCTCTGATCTCTGATCCACACTGATCTCTAGAAGAAGATTCTCTGAAGGAAGCTCTGTTAGATCAGAGCACACTCAGGAATTCTCTTAAGACATCTCTTAGTAAAAATAATGCATGCTCATTTAAACAGTGCAATTTAAACACACGTCCAAATAGTTGTTCATACTACAGCTCTGGAAAAAGAAAATAAGAGAGCACCTAAAAATGATGAGTTTCTTTAATTTTACTAAATTAAAAACCTCTGGAATATAATTAAGAGGAAGATGGATGATCACAAACCATCAAACCACCAAACTGAACTGCTTGAATTTTTACACCAGGAGTAAAGCAGCATAAAGTTATCCAAAAGCAGTGTGTAAGACTGGTGGAGGAGAACATGATGCCAAAATGCATGAAATTAAAACTGTGATTAAAAACCAACCAGGATTATTCCACCAAATATTGATTATTTCTGAACTCTTAAAACTTTATAAATATGAACTTGTTTTCTTTGCATTATTTGAGGTCTGAAAGTTCTGCATCTTTTTTGTTATTTCAGTCATTTCTCATTTTCTGTAAATAAATGCTCTAAATGAGAATATTTTTATTTGGAATTTGGGAGAAATGTTGTCTGTAGTTTATAGAATAAAACATCAATGTTCATTTTACTCAAATATAAACCTATAAATAGCAAAATCAGAGAAACTGATTCAGAAACTGAAGTGCTCTCTTCATTTTTTTTCAAGAACTGTATAAGTGGCTCTAATAACTGTGTAATTACACATTAATAATCCATATGCTATTGGTGAGATATTAAATATTAATTACATTTTAATAGGTTATCACATACAATATGTATAAAATAGGTTGTATATAAATGTATATGCTTTTATTTGGTATGTAATTTAGGGCTGTGATTGCATTTAATCAGTAATTACACTGTTATTACATGCTTGTAAATGTGTAATTACATAGCTATTACAGATACTTCTTATTAAGTGGGACTTTTTTATTCAAACAGTAAATATCACATTAATCGCATTCATTTCTTGGAACAGCTGCCTCATTACATTAAAATGTAATATTTAGGGTGTTTTTCACCTGGAAGTCAAAACCAAAGTCTAAATCAAGAAAAAAAAAATATATATAAAAATACTTTCTAAGAAAACTGATATTAAAGGTATAAATTCCACCATTTTTGTGCTTTTCTTGTGTTGCATGCATTGATGACATTTTACAATTTATATGTCTATGCATAATGCTTTCATACTTGTTTATAAGACATGTATAAGCAATTTATAATTGTAAAATTCATGACCTGTTTAAACCGCACTATTAGTAATTAGATAACTTAATTTTAGGAGCAATTTGGGCATTACATGAATTTATAGTCATACTTACAAAGCATTGTTACCTATTAAGTTGTATTAATTGAGTTATTACCACATTTGTAATGACTTTTAAAAATATTTTTTAATACCTAAATTATTATTATTATTATTATTATTATTATTATTATTATTATTATTATTATTATTATTATTATTATTATTATTATTTATTATTATAAATACACAATCGTTTAAAGTTTGCTTCTTAGCAATTTATCAGTAAACTATTACCAAGTATTTTATTTTGTATATATTGTTTAGGTTTAATCTATTTTCCTAGTCCCTTGAGATAAAACTAAAACGGACTCTATAAATGAACATAATCTCAAATAAAATAACAGGTTTAGTACTTTATTTCTAAATCCTTTCCTGTCTAAAGATTGTGACCCGTAGATATTCCCAGACAGGTTTTACTCTGGTGAGCATTAAATATATTTTCAGCTCCTGCTCATTTAAAGTGCTTCAGTGAGAGAAATTAAATTAAATTTATGGATTTGAGTAAAATTGGCCACTTGACCCCTGAAGGACATTCTACTCAATGGCTCTGAAAAAATCACTGCTGTTTTACATAAGTGGTAAATTGAAGTGCCCATGATGGCCATGATTAGACCAGATCTACAAGCCATAGCCACAAAACTACCTCCACCATGTTTTAGAGATGGATAAAATGATGTGCTATGAACTGTGTCTTGATCTTTTCCTCCATTTAAAGACTTGTTCATTCTTCATGATCAGAGGTAAGCTCCAGAAATCAACCACCATGGTCCATAAGCTGGGTTAATAATGGATGGATGGATGGATAAAAGGACATGATGGATGGACATGATGGATGGACGTAATGAATAGATGACAGAAGGACATGTTGGACGCATGGACAGAACGGATGGATGGATGGATGGACATGATGGACAAAATGAATAGATAGATAGATGAACAAATATAATGGACAAATTGATGGGATAAATGGATGAATGGACGGATGGATGGATACATGGATAGACAGGATTAATGGATGGACAGAATGGATGGGTGGACAGGATAAATGGATGGAAAATATGGATGGATGAGATGGATGGATGGACATGATGAACGGACGTAATGGATGAATTGACGGGATGAATCGATGAACGGACATGATGGATGGACTCAATGGACGTATGGATAGATGGATGAATGAATGGATGGATGGAAGGACATGATGAATGGACATGATGGACGGACGTGATGGATGGATGTGATACATGGATGGAAAGGATGGACAGAAGGGATAGATGGAAAGGATAGATAGGATGGATGGATGGACATGATGGACGGACGTGATGGATGGATGGATGGATGGATGGATGGATGGATGGAAGGATGGATGGATGCATATGATTGACAGGATGGACGGGATGGATGAGATGGGATGGATGGATGGATGGATGGATGGATGGATGGATGGATGGATGGATGGATGGATACTTTATTAATTCCAGGGGAAAATCCTAGATATCCTAGATATACAAAGAACACAAAAGTTACAAAAGAAGAATAATATAAATACAACAAACACGCAATATAAAGGTTAAAATATCATTGATTCATCACTATTAATACTGCATACAGTATAGTATTAAGACTGTGTATAGTGACACAGTATAACAGATTATAAACTAATATAACATAAATATAATTTATGAATGGTTAATGTATGTGTATAACTCTTCCTCACCAATTTAAAGGTTCTAACACATCTATATCACAAACATGCCTCAAATAAAATATAAAAAATGAATAAAAAGTAGGAATATGAGCCAAAGCAATGAAACTACCTCCACCATGGTTTAGAGATGGATACAGTGCTCTTTTAATCTCTCTATCCATTCTAAATCTTTTTCTTTCTTCATGATCAGAGGTAATCTCCAGTCATTCACTGCTGTGATCTTCTCTAATCCATAAAATGTAATCTCTATAATCTCAGCAGTGTTTCTTACTTCTTAGCTCTGCTTCAGAAAGAAAGAGCCGACTGTGACACGTGGTGAAGGTTGTCAGACGGTGGATGTTTTACAGGCTGAACAGGAAGTCGAAAGCATTTTTATAATAAGTCTGGGTCCCTGCGCTGTTTAATTTCTTTAAGTACTGGATGGATCACTTCCATTTCTGCATCAAATTAAACAGAAGAGGAGGAGAACAAACAGCATCAGCATCCCTTAATCCACTTATTGAATTATTTATTTATCTAGTTTCTTTTAGATAGAGAAGAGTAAAGAGGAGAAACTTTAGTTAATTGAGGTTTAACCCTTTCAGTGCTGAATTATGTGTCAGAGTTAAAAATATATATATATAATAATAATAATGATAATAATAATGTAAAAGTTTTCTGTCTGCAGTGCAAACAAAGGAAGACTCAAATATTATTATATAAAATCTGCATTAACACTATGTCTATTGAATTACAAAATCTGTGCTTAACATTTTTATTAAGTTTCAGTTTGACCTTTTTGTTCACAAGCCATCCTTAAAATAAACACTAAAATAAACACTAAAATAAACACTAAAATAAACACTAAAATGAACATGAAAAGGTGTTTTAAATGACATACAATTAGTAAAAAAAAATATTTTTTATAATTTGCCTCTTTGGCTCTATTTCTATTTTATTTTTTTCCAGTGCAGTGGGCTGGGCTAAGCTTTGGTTTTATTGGCTTATGAACTTTTTCTTTGGCTCGTTTATAGTGATTAAAAACAGGTTTCAATTAATATTATGTTCAAGAAAACATTAAACAAAGGAAATACATGATGTCCATTGTAATGGTTGCAGGGTTTAAAAGGGTTAATGTATAGAAAAGAACACTATTTAGACAGTAAAGGGTTTAAAAAATTAATTACTTAACCTGGTATTTTATTTGAGATTATGTTCATTTATAGAGGTAAATTTTACTTTTATCTTAAGGATCTGGGAAAAGAGAGTAAACCTAAACAATATATACAGAATATAAAGTACTTGGTAATATTATAGTAATGATTTGCTAAGAAGTAGACCTTAAAATAATGTGCTACTCATTTATGGTAACAGTTTCTTTGAAGAATGCATTTAGTCAATATAAATTTGGCAATAACACAATTATTACTATGTAATAGATAGTAATGCTTCACAAGCATGACTATAAACTCCTTTAATGACTCAATTTCTCCTAATGCATGTCTATTAGACATTATAATGCATTCATAAATTTTGTTAAAAAAGGTCATCAAACCAAGCTGAACTACTTGAATTTTTGCACCAGGAGTAATGGCATAAAGTTATCCAAAAGCAGTGTGTAAGACTGGTGGAGGAGAACATGATGCCGAGATGCATAAAAAAACTGTGATTAAAAACCATGAACTTGTTTTATTTGCATTATTTGAGGTCTGAAAGCTCTGCATATTTTTAGTTATTATTTCAGTCATTTCTCATTTTCTGCCAATACATGCTCTAAATCAATAATATGCATATAAATAGCAAACTCAGAGGAACTGAATCAGAAAATAAGGGTGGTCTCTTATTCTTTTTTTTCCAGAGCTGTAACTTAAAACATGTCATAATGCATTAATGATGAATTATAAACATGGTTATACATGTTTGTAAAATAAAGGTGTAAAAAACACAAAATATAGACATGCTTATTATGCATTATGATGTACATTTTAATAATGCTTTATGAATGCATTATAAGGTGTTATGAGCTTGTTTAACGAGTCTAATAGACTTTACATTTATAGACAGTGTTACCAAATATTCTTCAAAATTGTGAATATATGGTTATACATGTTTATAAACATGTATAACACATTATAGACATATTTATTATGCATTATGAATTGAACTGTGATTATAATGCAAATCATAAGATGTTCTTGTAGTATGTTACGAACCCGTCACTTTACTTAAGAGTGTACAATGAAACTTTATAAATATGAACTTATTTGGAATTTGGGAGAAATGTTGTCTGTAGTTTATAGAATAAAACTGCTTGTTCCTGCTGGAATTAGACTACTTAACACCTGATGTGTGTACTTAATAAGCACCATTTAGCACTTTTTTTTTTTTTTTTTTTTCGTACCTGGGTGTGGACTCTGTCGTGTATGTTTTTTGTGTGTTTTTGTTTTTTGTTGTTGTTATTTGTGTGCTGTTGAACAAATGAATTTCCCCATTGGGGATTAATAAAGTATCTATCTATCTATCTATCTATCTATCTATCTATCTATCTATCTATCTATCTATCTATCTATCTATCTATCTATCTATCTATCTAAAACAACAATGTTCATTTTACTCAAACATAAACCTATAAATAGCAAAATCAGAGAAACTGATTCAATATAAGTTACAGCCCCAGTGACAAGTTCTGTACTCTTTTTAGTAAAAATCTGTACATATATTTTTTTTGCATGAGGAGTCATAGTACAGGAATTAGTAGGACTGGATTAATGTATAGAGATTAACCTTAATCTGCATCCTGTAAATACTGTAGATCTGGATCAGAGAAACTCTGCTGAATTAAACCCTCAGAGCTCAAAAACAACCTGAGAGATTAGCGGATGTTGAGGTTTTGGACGTATGGCCGCGGCGAGATCCTGTTATCTGCACTCGTCCAGCTGTAACGCCGAGCGTATACCCGGGCGACCCCCTCGCTCTCGGGTCTATCTGACAGCTGATTGGTCGAGGCGTTGGGGGAGGGAGTCGCTGTGCTCGGCTCTGGAGTGCAGCCTCTTGTGTGACAGGTGTCCTCAGGCTGCCAATAAATCAATTTGGATTTGAGAGTTCTCTTTGAGAAGAAGCGAGCCTCGAAAAAGCTCCAATTACACTCTGCGGCTGGCAAATGTCATCTCGTAAGCCCCCCAATCAGATTAAAGTGCTCCAAATTACATTAGTTTTGATTATCTCGGCTCGTTTGCTGTTTTGGACACATGAGAAGGAACTGCGATGAGTTCGAGGGTGAGTCATTTACTTCACAGTACTTAGATGTTTTAAACCCTGTATTCGTAATGTCTTATATGTGCATTATATGACATTCATAATACCTTATAATGAATGTAAAAATCCTGTATAATAACATAATAAGTACTTACAGTGACATTCATAAAAAAAACTTTACATTATAAACTGCAAGTATAAGGGTTTTATAAAGAAAGGGCTTATAATGCCTTATAATATCTGTAGTGTTGTAATGCACTATAACGCAGATTTGGTATATAATGGCGATGTTTACGGTGGTGGTGGTGGTGTTGGTGGTGATGTAATAGTGATGGTGGTGGTGGTGGTAATGAGATGTGATGTAATGGTGATGTTAACGGTGGTGGTGGTGTTGGTGGTGATGTAATAGTGATGGTGGTGGTGGTGGTGGTAATGAGATGTGATGTAATGGTGATGTTAACGGTGGTGGTGGTGTTGGTGGTAATGTAATAGTGATGGTAACAGTGATGGTGGTGGTGGTGGTGATGTGATGGTGATTTAATGTAATGGGAATGTTGACGGCAGTGGTGGTGTTGGTGGGAATGTAATAGTGATGGTGATGGTAAGACTGATGGTGGTGATGTGATGGTGGTGGTGGAAGTGGGGATGTGATGGTGATGACGGTGGTTGTGGTGTTGGTGGGAATGTAATAGTGATGGTGATGGTAACAGTGGTGGTGGTGGTAGTGATGTGATGGTGGCGATGGTTGTTGTGGTGATGTGATGGTGATGTAATGGTGATGTTGACGGTGGCCGTGGTGTTGGTGGTAATGTAATAGTGATGGTAACAGTGATGGTGGTGATGTGATGGTGATGTAATAGTGATGGTAACAGTGGTGGTGGTGGTGATGTGATGGTGAGCTAATGGTAATGGTTGACCACAAAACATGTTTTCATATTTTATAAAATAGCTTTTAGAGGGCTCCAATCAGACAGCAGAGGAATTTGTGGGCGGATCCGACAGCAGCTGCGCCTCTTTAAAGTGCCGGGTGGTGAAAACGAGCTGTTCACGCCTGCTGGAGGGCATTACCATGATAATGCACAGCGTAACCGGAGGTGAGGGTTGAAGGTGAGCGTTCTCCCGGCTTCCTGGCCACAGGCTGGGTGAAGAAGTGCTGCTGCTGTCTGAAGTGCTGAAAAGATCAGGAAACACGACGGCGTTACGATATCTGAGCTTCAGGCTCTCAGACCATAAAACATCAGCTTCATCATCTACAAAACTGTAATAAATCACCAGCAGCACCGATTTTAATACTGCTGAAAACAAGCAGGGTGATTTTCAGTTTTAATACAGAGACATACTGGAATAGAACCACCTTTAGACAGCCTAAAGCCTGTTTTTATTATATACTTTATTTATTTTGTCTTTTTAATGATCTAATTTTATATTTTACCTTTTAGTCTTTTTTATTTAAGGATTAAAGGATATTTTATCATTTTCTTATTGTATTTTATTGAGATTTTATTCAAGGATTCAAGGAAATTGTATTTTATTTCACATTTATATGTGCACCCTAAGACCAATATTAAAATAGATAAATATAAAGACAAAATAAAATAGAAAAATATATATATATATATTTTATTCATTTCATCTCTTTATTTGTTTTATTACTGGTTTTAATTTTGTCCTTTTACCTTTTCATTCCATTTCATCCTTTTATTTTTTATCCTTTTAAAACTTATTCTTATTATTAATTTAATCAATTACCTTTTTGTTTATAATTTTGGTGTTATTTTAGTCATTTGGTTTTATTTGGTGTTAAAAAATACATTTTTAATGCATTATTTAAACACAGATACTGTACATTTCCAAATCATACTCTAAAATACTCTAGCATACTACCATATTTTCCTCACATTTACTAGATGTATATCTGCTCAGCTGACATTAGTTTAGTTCCACCTATTCACACTGAATATATTCACACTGAGTTTTCCAGTGCCGTCAGATACAACAAAGAACATTTACATATATCTGCATATATACATCTTACAGACCTAGTGCTAGAAATCCTAGAAATTGTGCATTCCAATCAAAAAATTTAAACTTGGCAGATTTAGAGAATATTCAGAGAAAACAAAATCAAAGGTTAGAAAAGTATTCCCATTATTCATTTCTCTCTATGTAGAAGTATATTTTAGAAACTACGGTTTAAAAATAAATACTTCTGTAGAAGTTAAAGTATCAACTCTTTAAGTAAAAGTGTTTAAAAAAGTACTGGTTTCAAAAATTACTCAAAGTATAAAAGTTAAAGCAAGGTAAGAGTTTAAAAATAAAGCCACTAAGAACAAAAGCTTAGGCCACACCCACAGAGTCCTATAGTGCATTATAGGAGTGTGTTGTTTCTTTGGTTTTACTATGAGTGAATGATCTACTGAGATCTGAGTTTCCTCTTCTGAAGTCTCCATTGCACCACCAGCCGCTCGCGTTCAGTAAAACTGAGCCGGATCCTCTTTTAGAGGCTGTACGTCTGACGTAAGTACGAAAAGACGCGTGACGTGACCAGAAAAAGAAGAACTCACGCGAAAAGCAACCAGACACCCCAGTTTTAAGAATAAATATATTAGGATTAGGATTAGCAGGGATGGTGGTTCAGTACATTGATATCATTAAACACCGTATTTTATCCATATTCTTCTCCAATCTTATTTTATCCATATGCTTCTGCTTTCAGTTTAGAAACAAAACAAAAATCATTATATCACTTTTAGCTACAGAGCAGCAGTGAGTTCTTCTTCTTCTTCTTCTTCTTCTTCTTCTTCTTTTATTATTTTTTTATTGTACTATGTAAAAGTTAGTTTTAGCTTAATTATATCAGTTATTGGTTGTATTGATCTTATATTCTTTGTTATCTAAATTTCTTATCAATTAAACCAACAAAATTATTGTCATTTTATTGTTATTTAAGTTTTTTTCTTTTATTCTTATTTGTTATCTATTTTTATCTTTTATTCAATGTTATTTTATAATGATTAGGTGTAGTTATTATTTTCTTGCCCTCAATGTATTTTTAAGTGAAAATAAAGGTTGATTGATTGAATGATGTATTGTGTTTTACATAGACTTCATATACAGATAGATAGATAGATTTGAGGAGGTTATAACAGAGAAAAGCTCACAAAACTTGACAGGCCTGCTTATCTGAGACTGTTCTTTGATTTAGAATTAAAAATTCATATGTATGTCTTCCAACAGCTCTATAGTCCACCTATAGTCCATAATCCACCTATACTTTAAATACATATTTGATATATTTGGCAGGGTAGAGAACTCTTGTAAAGAGTGGTGTTGGGGTGGTATGTGGTGTATGGTGGTGGTTGGGGTGGTATGTTTGTGATGGTGGTGGAATGTGGTGTATGGTGGTGGATGTTTGAGAACCACTGTTGTAGAACAGTGCACTACTCCTGTTCTCCTGGAGAAGTGGGAACGCCCCCTTTCTCCTCAGCCAATCAGCTCGCTCTGCACTCCTCCCCTGCTCTGTTCGCGGGAATAATGGTGTTGTCAGCGGCGGAGGGGTGGGGGTTAACCCGGTCACTGAGCGCTGCTGAAGTTGCGGAGGGGCTGAGCGCTGTTACCATGGATTTCTAAACGCTATTGAGGTGAACCGGTCTCTTTCAGGAGAGAGAGGAAGAGAGAGAGAGAGAGAGAGAGAAGGATAGAGAGAGAGGAATAGAGAGCTGTGGACTGTGAATCGTTCTCCTCCCGATACTCCACCACATCCCCCCCGTACACCGAGTACCACCATCTACCTGCTGCAAGAACCCGACTGACGCTCAGCCGCCGCTGCAGGTAAGCTCCTTCCCTTCCCTCCTGCTGTTTTGATCGTGATTAATCGAGATTAAAAAGTGTTTAATCGGTTTAATCGCTTTGGTTAAGCTGCAAAAATCACATTTCTCTCTTCTACTACAGTCAGAAAGTAGCTCATAGCATGAGAACCTGCTGGAGCATGCATCCACATGCATGCATTCATTCAGTCTGCTGCAGATCAAATAAAAATGCATGACAAGTTGTATCATTCTATTCTATTTGTATAGTGCATTGAATTGCAATAAAAAACTTTTTAATTCAATTCAAAGTGCTTTATATAAAAAAGGGATATAATACAAAGACATGTAAAGGCACTAAGCCTTAAGAGGTGAAGAGCAATGCTATGCTGGGTTGTTTTTTTATGCATTAATATAATTTAATGCACTGCCAGGATGGTTATAGAAAGGGAAAGGGCTGGATGTGTACATTAATGCATTTATAGACCAGTTATAGTACCTTAAAATCATTTTTTTTTCAAACAGAATGCTATTCAATGCAAGGATTTAAGAATGGGAGGGATGTGCTACACATTATTTCTGTATTTCAAAAGCATATATCATTGATTGATTATATTTATTTATTGTTTATTCTATTCCTTATATAAATATATTTTTGATGATGAGAAAAAGTAAAAAAAAAAGACAAAAATTATGATTTTTTTTCAAGTTTTTTTCAATGTAATTTATGCTGGTTTATTTTTATGCATTAATAGATTTAAATGCACTGCCAGTTTTGTTCAGTGAGAGAATTCTTCAGTGCTTTTGGGTTTAAAGTTTTGGAAGTTTAGTAGTTTTGTCTGGTTTAATTTCTAAGGTGGATATATGATGGTTAGGATGGTTATCGAAAGCAAAAGGGCTGAACATGGACATTGAGACATTTATAGAACAGTTATAGCAACTTAAAATCTATTATCCAATATAAGGATGTAAGAAGAATGTAAGAATCGGAGGGATGTGTTCCTCCTGGTGAAAAACCTATGCTGAATTCTATTACATAACTAAATATTATACATGCATTGTTCCTAAGTTATATTTCTGACATATAGAATTGCAACCCCACATCACATCTGGAAGTTGATATGTATTTTTGATATGGAGGAAAAGTCCAAAAATGTAAAGGTTTTGACTCGTGCTGTCATCCACAATCGTGATTGACATCCACAATTGTGCACAATCTGCAAGCAGTGATGCCTTCTATTAGCCATCATCATGTTAATGCCAGCACCATTGGCAGATGGCTGCTGTTACGTCTCCAGTCTCTCTTTTCACACTCCCGAACTCCATTTCCCATGAACCCACTGGTGATGACGTCACTGTCAGCCGCTCACCTTCATCCAATCGCGTCACGCTCCCTCGTTCAGACTCACCTGTGTTCTAAGTTGTTCCGCTTCATAGTAATTCTATGTTTTGTATATATAGGGTTCTGTTAGCATAGGTTCCTTGCGAGGTATTGCCGACTCATGTTGCGTACTGAGCGTTTTTCCAAACCCTTTTCTGACTGCCCTTTTGTTATGACCCTTTTTCCTGTATTACGGATTTTGCCTTTTGTCTTTGCCCTTATCGGATTTGTTGTATTATCAGACTGTCTCTCTGGCTTCGATTCTTGGACTGTTTCCTGTACTACGTCTTCTGTTTATACTGTGAGTTCTGTTCAATCTGTTATCTGGCTGTGTTATTCTGTTTACGGCTCTGTATATAAACCAGTCTTTACCTTTTATTCGGCAAGCGTCACCCCTATCTGTCTGGTGTTTCAGCTGCATAACACACATGCTTGACTATATACACACAGACCATTATGCACAGAACACTGTACTGTATTTTTCACACTATAATGTTCACCTAAAATCCTTTCATTTTCCCAAAAATCATCAGTGCACCTTACAATCTGGTAGCAGTATTAGCATTAGCCGCTAACCATGCTAAGCACTAGCTCTTTCGCTGTTCAGAGGTGAGTATATCGGATTGTAGTTTGCATGTTGACCATTTTAAAACAAGCTACGTGGGATGAACTGCTTGTTAATATCTCCCTTTTTAGGGTTCCTCAGTGTAGTTCTACCGGGCAGCATTTACTAGCGCTAACTGCAGCTAGCCCTAATGCTAATGCTGCTGCACCCAGCCTTAGTGGAAATCTGGAAATCTAAGCTTACTGTGAATAAAAAGAAGTGATTTACTCACTTAAATAAAAAATGCATTACACACTACTTTAGCTGTACTTTAAAAATAATAATTGATGTTTTTTATAATTGATTTATTGTTCCTGGTGACTTTTATATTTCTTCTATATAGAATATACAATTGCAATCCCACATTTTCGTCTGAAAGCAGCTACTCATTTTTGATTTTAGTCAAATAAATAAATGCAAAAGTTAAAAATGGCAAAAATGATGACTCAAGGTTTTTCCCCTGACAGCGATTTTTATATTCTGGGTTATTTTCATGCATTAATAGACTTATACGCGCTGGCAGAGCTATGAATGTTTATATATTATTTATGCTGGATTATACATGTCCATAGGCTTGTGTCCCGCATGCTGAGTCATAAATCTTAATAAGATGTCAGGGTTGAATGGGCGAGTTTCCCAGATCTGGGTTTATTTTATTGATTATTTATTATTGGCACTCGCTATGACCAGGTATAAGCTTAAAACATGTCAGTAAGATTTGTCCTGTATTAAATATTATACGTATTTTGGGTTGTTATAATTAATATACTTATATACGGCGAATTATACAGTATTTTTTGGGCTATAATGTTGGTTTGTGATAAAGTGTACCCCCTTAGCTTCACTTCTGAAGGGTTAAACTTTAGGCCAATTCATACAGGTATCTGCTGTATTCAACATAATGCAGATTTTTTTCTTTTATAGCAGCTACTAGACCTTCATAAAGCATTATAAACATTGTAATGTATCATTGGCTGTGTTTATAAGATGTTATATGTCAATAAGAACCAATACCCTCAACTAAGATGAATATTTGGTAACACTTTTTATAAATGCCAAGTCTATTAGACTCTTTAAAACACATTATAATTCATTCATAAAGCATTATAAACATGGCTATAAAGATAACAAATAAGAATTTATAGCCTTGTTTATTATGCATTATAAATTGTGATTATAATACATCATCAGCTGTGTTTATAAGATGTTATATGTCAATAAGAACCAAGAACCTCAACAAATCTGCCTTAACAAAGCATGCTATAATAACCTATAACCACCTCATTTATTAATTATACCTATATTATATTATACTATAATTTCTTATATCAGTTTATGACATATTATTACTTGTCATTGTAAACTTTGAAGTAAGTTGACAGATGTGTAACCTACTACAAGAACATCTTGTGATTTGCATTATAATCACTGTTCAATTCATAATGCATAATAAACATGTCTATAATGCATTATACATGTTTATAAATATGTAGAACCATGTATTAACAATTCACCAATTCTGAAGAATATTTGGTAACTTTTGGTAAATTTAGTATAAATGTCAAGTCAACTTTAAAACTTGTTTAGTCACGTTCATTATGCATAATGATATGCAATTATTACAAGAACAGCTTATGAACGCATTATAATCACAATTCAAATCATAATGCATAATAAATAAATAAAAATGTCTTTTTTAAATCTGTTTTTTACAACTTTTTTATTATGTTTTACAAATATGTATAACCATGTTTATAATACATCACACATGCATTATGATCTGTTTTTAAGTTACAGCTCTGGGAAAAGAATAAGAGAGAACTTCAGTTTCTGAATCAGTGCCTCTGAATTTGCTTTTTTATAGATATATTTATTGATTTAGAGCATTTATTTGCAGAAAATCAGAAATGGCAGAAATTTACAGTTATTTTTTTCATGCATCTTGGCATCATGTTCTCCTCCAGCAGTCTTACACACTGCTTTTGGATAACTTTATGCTGCTTTACTCCTGGTGCAAAAATTCAAGCAGTTCAGTTTGGTGGTTTGATGGTTTGTGATCATCCATCTTCCTCTTGATTATTTTCCAGAGGTTTTTAATTTGGTAAAATCAAAGAAAATCATCATTCTTATTACAGCTCTCTTAGTTTTTTTTTTTCTTACAGAGATGTATGTTATGTTTAATGAGTATAATATAAATGTGGGACATTCAAAGAAAATGTTACGGAATATTTCAATTGATTTCTACTATACAGTATATAAAATATATCTTCTGAAACTCTAAAGCTTTCAGTGTTCTCTCAGAATTCTGTTTCACCTTGAGAAATCTGTCCTTGAACAGTGTTTGACGGAGACAAACCGCCTTAGGCGCACTTCACCGGATGTGGGGTCATTCCTCTGAGCCCAGCGCTTTAGCGCTTAGCTTCAGTAAAGGAAGTCTTTAATAAATCAGGAGCTTTTTTTTTTTTACAAATATGTATAACCATGTTTATAATGCATCATAAATGAATTACTATCTGTATTAAGTGACAGCTCTGGAAAAAGATTAAGAGAGCACTTCAGTTTCTGAATCAGTTTCTCTGAATTTGCTATTTATAGGTTAATTTATTGATTTATTAAAACAAGCACAATTTTAAATTTTATTGTCATCTGTAAAGGTGACAATGACAAATAAAGCTGTTTATCCTTTATCCTTTATGTTTGAGTAAAATGAACATTGTTGTTTTATTCTCTAAACGGTACCACTTTAAAATAAGACTACCTTTATAAAGGGTTTATAAACGGTTTACAATTAATGGTTTATTAATGGCTACTAATTAGGTTGTAAATGCCTTAAAAATCATTAATAATCAGTTATAACACATACGTAGAAAAGGCAACAGTGACCTGTTTTTTGCCAAATAGTGAACTATATTACACAGCCATCTATATTGTTGCCCTTTCTTTGTATGTGTTATAGCTGATTTGATAGATGATTTTTAAGGCATTTACAACCTACTTAGTAACATTAATAAACTAATCGTAAACCATTTATAAACCCTTCATAAAGGTAGTCTTATTTTAAAGTGGTACCCAATAAACTACAGACAACATTTCTCACAAATTCCAATTAAAAATATTGTCATTAGAGCATTTATTTGCAGAAAATGAGAAAACGAGAAATCATTCCTCTGAGCTCAGATTTTGCTTTAGTGCTTTGCTTTAGCACTTAGCTTTAGCGCTTTCGCTTCAGTAAAGGAAGCCTTTAGTAAACCAGGAGCTGCTGTTTGTGCGCTGCAGATTTAGATCCAGAGATCATAAGTGGAGAAACCTGATCACTGAGGCTTCGGTCAGATGGAGGGAAATTAAATTATCTCAGAGAGAGAGAGAGATTGTGTCACGGCTGAGAGATGAGTTACGCCAATTTAATGACAACAATTAAAGTTGCATTAGAGTCGGCGGGCGAGCTGCTGTCAAACCCCAGAGCTCTGAGACTTTATAATTGAATTGGGTTCAGTGATGTTCAGTAGATGTTCGGATTGATCTACTGGTTTAGAGAATGATGAAGACTCAAACCACAGCTGAGAAAGAGAGAGAGAGAGTCATTTGGTAACACTTTCTATAAACCCTGTATCCATAATGCATTATATAACGTGCATAATACCTTATAATGACTGTAATAAGCCTGTATAATAACTCATAAGTACTTACAACTACATTCATTGTAAACACATTATAAACTACAAGTATAAGGGTTTGTAAAGAAAGGGCTTACAATGCCTTATAATATCCGTTCATAAGAACATTGTACAGTGTAGTGTTGTAATGCACTACAACATATATTTGGTATATTTTGGTACAACACTACATTGTACAATGTTCTTATATACAGATATTAAAAGGCATTATAAGCCCTTTCTTTATAGACCCTTATATTTGTAGTTTATAATGTGTTATGAATGTCGCTGTAAGTACTTATGAGTTATTATACAGTTTATTTAAGGAATTAATTAGACTTTTCTCAGTTAGTTAAATAAATGTAAATAGGAACCTATTGTTTGTGTGCATTGTTGGTAGAAAGCTAGGCTTTATTTTACGTAGGATTGCTTTTTAATTATGTATTATAAATATGTAGCCCACGTAACCAGGGACATGCATACAACCCTGAAAATAATACAGCACCAATAAAAATAACGCTATTTTTGATGCATGTTATTTTGGTCAATGCAGATACAAATATAGATGCACTAATGGAAAACAGTTATAAAATATTATGTTATACTTAAGATCTAAACTTAAGTATTTTAAAAAGAACACTTGAATGAAGAGCTTCAATCTTGAGTATCTCAATAAATGTAAAGTGTGCAGGCAGTGTGTTTTAACCCTTTGATGGGTGAAAAGTGACCCGGCTGTGTTTTATTTTTTTATATCTTTGCAATAAATTACTTTAATCATTCAGAATTTAAGTTATTCCTTAAATAACTTATTTTTTTAAAGAATAATGGTGAAATAGTAAATGTGCTGTTTTTTCAAAGAGAAATAAAGGAAAATAAAAAATGAAGATTTGTGTTAAAGAAAAACTCAGCGGTAACACTTTCTATGAATGTCATCTCTATAAGACTCTATAACCACATTCATAACATATTATAATGCATTCATAAGGCATTATAAACACGGCTATACATATTTATGAAAATGCATAACCCATTATAGCCTTGTTTATTAAGAATTATATGCATTATACTTGTGATCATAATACATTATAAGCTGTGTTTATTATATATTACTATATATTACTATAATATATTACTTAGAGCACACAAAGACCTGTTATAATACATTATAATTTACAATAACTAATATTATATTCACAACAAGAATACTTTATGAGTGGTTATTATTGAGGGTGTGTTTATAAGTTTTTTTTTTTTTGTTATAATACAGTCTGCACACTGGACTGAGTTTCTTGGTATTGATGTATAACATGTTATAAATACAGCTATTAATGATTTATAATCACAGTTCATGATGCATAATAAACATGGCTATGATGAATCATACATTTTTGTAAATATGTTTAGCCATGTTTATAATGCCTTATGAATGCATTATAATGTGTTATGAGTATGTTTATGGAGTCTTATAGAGATAACATTCATATAAAGTGTTACCAACGCAGCCATATATTATCTAGCATAGAAAATAGAAAATACGGGTAATTTTTGACCAATGTTGTGCATTAATGGGTAATGATACAAAAAGAGCTTTTATTCAAAATAAGAAAGGAAAATGAAAGAAAGGATGTATGATGAAGTTAATTGACGAATACCTTGAATTCTAAATCAGTAAATATATATTTTTTTCAATTATTGCTAAAATATATAATATAAACAGTCAGCCATTCATCAAGTTACATAAAAAAAAAGAATGTGTGACATTTTTGACCCATGTTGTGAATTAGATAGGGGTGTTCATATTATGCAGATCAAAGAGTTAATGTACATATAAATGATAGAGTCATACAGATAAACATACATTCACCCAATTTCCTGTGTTAAATCAGATTTCAATCCTGATAGAGAACGTATGGATTACAGGAGTGTGAAGGTTTAACAATAATCCTTTATTCTTATGCAGTTTTTTTTTTGTTTTATTTTAAAGACGAGATAATCAAATGATCCCACTGTGTTTAACACAATTCCTTTGGCAACAAAAGAAGATAAAAAATAGGTTAATTACGAGTCGCCGCAGACGTCTTTCACCTTTCTGGGGAATTGGATGAAACCTATGTGTTATTTTTAGCTGTTCCCTCTTCTTCTCATATTAATGGGTTAGATACTGAGATAAAACCTATTTCTGCAAACACACAGCTCTGTAAAAAAATAAGAGAGCACTTAAAAATGACGAGTTTTATTTGATTTTACCAAATTGAAAACCTCTGGAATATAATCAAGAGGAAGAATGACTGAATAGTCAGCTCTGGAAAAAAATGAAGAGATTCACTAATTTTTTAATCAGTTTCTCTGATTTTGCTATTTATAGGTTTATGTTTGAGTAAAATGAACATTGTTGTTTTATTCTATAAACTACAGACAACATTTCTCCCAAATTCCAAATAAAAATATTCTCATTTAGAGCATTTATTTACAGAAAATGAGAAATGACTGAAATAACAAAAAAGATGCAGAGCTTTCAGACCTCAAATAATGCAAAGAAAACAAGTTCATATTCATAAAGATTTAAGAGTTCAGAAATAATCAATATTTGGTGGAATAATCCTGGTTGGTTTTTATTCACAGTGTTTTTCATGCATCTTGGCATCATGTTCTCCTCCTCCACCAGTCTTACACACTGCTTTTGGATAACTTTATGCTGCTTTACTCCTGGTGTAAAAATTCAAGCAGTTCAGTTTGGTGGTTTGATGGTTTGTGATCATCCATCTTCCTCTTGATTATATTCCAGAGGTTTTTAATTTGATAAAATCAAAGAAACTCATCATTTTAAGTGATTTCTTATTTTTTTACAGAGCTGTATATAGATATTACAATGGTCTAAAATGGTCAAGGGTTATTATAGACCTATATTATAGACTATTACACTATACTGGAGTTTAATGGCTATACTAAATCAGGCTCCCTCGTGACCTGATGGATGTTTTTGTGCCAAGTTGTGGTGATTCAGGCCACCAGAGCCCTGTAGAGAAAATTAGGCCAAATTCTTCTCGCCAGTTTCCGCCTAATGCAGCTTTATAAACAACTGAACTACAGTCCCTCCCTCAGTCTGTCCATTCAGTACACAGAGTTTTCAGTAGTTTTATGATGGATAAGCCATGCTAGACTGGACCTTCATTCATTATTTATGACCCTAAATGCTCTTGGCCATGGGAAACTGCATGTTTTGCTGCTTTGATATAAAACAATGGCTCAGAAAAGCTGTTCTCAGAACAGTTTTAGATCTGAACGAGGACACAATAAGCTTGGGTAACACATTTATTAGACTCTATATATACATATATACACACTTATAACACATTATAATGCATTTATAAAGCATTAATAACATGGTTATACATATTTATAAAAAGGTATAACCCATTATAGCCATGTTTATTATGCATTATGTGATCATTGTGATCATAATTAATGTATGATGTAGAGCATATGTGATGTAAGATGTTATATGTCAATACTAAGAACCTCAAAAAATCTGTTTTAAATAGCCACTAAACCCTAAACCATGTATTTTTGTTTTATTAATAGCTGAAATTAATAGCTGTACTAATAAAACATACCAGTCTTGCTAAAAACAATTAAACATTTTCTAAACTTAAAAAAAAAAAACGCTTTTATTGTGGTAATTTCTGCCTCTGCAGCTCCTCTCAGGTTTAACTGGGCTATAGGTGAGGATGATGTTTCCGTGTACATGAGGACACTTTACATATGCAGATTAATCAATCAATAAAACCATTTTGCAATTGTAGCTTTCAGCTAACCAGCTAAAAGAATTAGTCTAAAAGTAGATCTTATTTTTAATGTTAAAACATGATTTTAAAATGATTCATTTAAAACAAATAAACAATAATATCTGAAACACTAACAACACTGATAAACTATAGACAATATATGTATTTATCTCTCTCTCTCTCTCTCTCTCTCTCTCTCTTTATTTCACTATTTCTTTTTCCTCTCTCTTTCTCTCACTCTCTTTTTCTTTAATTCTTTCTCTATTTCATTTTTCTTTTTCTTTTCTCTCTCTTTATCTCCTGCTCTCTCTCTTTCAATCTTTCTCTATTTATTTTCTTCTCTTTCTCTCTTTCGCTCCATCTGTCTCTCCTCTTTTATTCTTTCTCTAATTCTCGCTCTTTATCTTCTGCTTTCTCTCTCTTTCTCTCTATTATTATTTCACTTTCTTTTCTCTCTCTCAAACTTTCTTTTTTCACTCTCTCTCCCCATCTCTCTCTCTCTCTCTCATTCTTTTTCTATTTCCTCTCTTTCTTTTTCTTTTGTTCTTTCTCTATTTATTTCCCCCTCTTTATTTTCTTCTCTTTCATTCTTCCTCTAATTCTTCTCTCTATATTTTCTGCTCTCTCTCTCTGCTTCTCAACCTCTCCCTTTCTTCTATCTCTCTCTCTCAATCTTTCTTTTTTTTCCTGTTCTCTCTCTCTTTCTCTCTCTCTCTCTCTCTCTCTCTCTCTCTCTCTCTCTCTCTCTTTGTTACTGTTTGAATTTGTTTTTCCTGATTCTTTATCTCTCTGTTCTGTTTGCATTGAAACTATTAATAATAAGCACACTTTCTGGCTTACAGTAAAACAACACTGGATGAACAAACTGTAAGTGAAACTGTTTGTTTCAGTAAATAAAAATAAATCATAGTTAAAATTAATCTTTAGTATTTTTGAGGGATTTATGCTTTTTTAAAATTAATTCTAAACCATAAGTTCCTAACTGTTCTGTGTACCAAGATTCAGACTTTACAGAACTGAAATAAAAAAAGAGAAATATTAAATATGGAAACTCATCCTAACCTTCACCACCGGCCTATTTATCAAAACATTGTTTATTCAGATCAATTCTATACAAAACAAAACAATCGCTTTCACTGAGAATAATCCACATCCCTCCCTCCATCCTCTGATTATATTCATCCAGCTCCTCAATATTTTCATCCAATCATCTCACCCCGAGATCAAATCTACAGTCGAGAGCAGAGCGTCTCCGTACTCGACTCCAGACTCGCTCAATCATCCGAACGCACTTCAGGAAACACCTGATCCCTGTGTGAAATACGCTACACGTCTTTCCTCATCCACACAAAGCCTAATGCATGCAGACGGATTCTCCCGAGGAGGAACGACATTAACTGAGAAAGATCAGAGAGAGCAGCTCAGACTGCGCTCTACCTTCATCTGAACAAAGAAACTGTACTCAAGAGCACTAAAAATAGGTTTAAGTTAAGTTAAGCGTACTAAAAGTACATTTTTATTTCATATAATTGATTTAAATACACATTTAATACATATTTTGTGCAGTATTTACATAAAATGGATTTAAATCAATGTAGTATGTATTCAATTCTACTTTTTTAGCAGGTTAAGAGAAAAATGTGTACTTTTAAGCCTACTAAAACCTGTTTAAACAAAAGTATACCTACTAATTATCGTTAATTAATAAAAATGTATTATTGTAAAGTACATTCTAAAGAAATGCACTTTAAAATGTGGTTCAGTACAACTGAGGAAGTTCACTTAAATTAATGGATTGCTTTACACTTAACCACAATGTATTAATTATTATTTATTTATAAATTTGATTAAAAATGCACTTAAAAGTGTGCTCATATTAAGGATATTCCTAATTTAAAAAGTATATTTGATTGTAACGTCATTTTATGTAGTGTGCAAAAAGTATTATATATATATATATATATATATTTTTTTTTTTTAAAGATAGGATTTAGAAATGTAGGAATATAGGAATATAGGAATTGGCAATATATCAATAAAGTGGCAATAAATACACCTAAGTGTAGTTTCTGTACTCTAGAATTAAAGTGTACACTATTTGCTTTAATACACAAAGTAATACATTTCTAATATACTTCAAGTGTATTAACAGTTATGTTTAAAAATACATAAAAAAGCGTACATAAATCTGTGTTCAAGTCAAAAGCACATCTTAATGCTTTTAAATAATTTTCTCTAAAGATGTTACTATTATTTGTCTATATTGACACAAACATAAGTTGCCCAAAGTTATTATAAAATAGTACATTTAGTATGTAGTAGAGTTAAGTATCCATTAATAATTACAGTTAAAAGTAAGATGATTTTCTTAGAACTAAGAACTAAAGAAAAGCTCTTCTGCCCCCTCTGAGAACACCATTTTTAACCTGGAACAATATAAAGCGTTTTCTCCAGCTCAGCGCTGAACTCTGATCTAGAAACTCCCTCAATGATCTCGGTTGTAAATTCTTTAACCTTTTGTTTGTAGACTCTAAAACTGGGCTGAGTTTGTAGGAAACGTTTTCTCTGTTCTCTGAGTAAAGAGTTCCTGATGCTCAAACAAACGAGCGGCGAGTTCAGAGCCAGAATTAAACACTGGATCTATTGAACCATCTGTTTACCTGCTGTAAACATGAGCTCTGGGTGAATCATTAGGGTGGAGCTGCAGTCTGTAGTCTACAGAGGGATTTTACAAGTTAAATAAGTGTTTAAAGTAGAAACGACCTGATGATCCAATCTGAGTACAATACTGCTGAGTATAGGCCACTACTGATCAATACTAATCCAATCTGAGTGAAATACTGCTGAGTATCGGCCAATACTAATCAATACTGACTCAATCTGAGCACAATAATGCTAAGTTTAGGCCACTACTGATAAATACTGACCTAATCTGAGTACAATAATGCTGAATATCGGCTAATAATTATCAATAATAACCCAATCTGAGTACAGTAATGTCCAGTATCTGCTAATACTTATCAACAATGACCCAATCTGAGTACAATAATGCTGCATATTGGCCAAAACTGATCAATACTAACCCAATCTGAGAACAATAATACTGCATATCGGCCAATACTGATCAATACTGTCCCATTCTGAGTACAGTAATTCAGAGTATCACCCAATACTGATCAATACTTATCCAATCTGAGTAGAATAATGCTGAGTATAGGCCAATACTGATCAATACTAATCCAATCTGAGAACAATAATGCTGCATATCGGCCAATACTGATCAATACTGTCCCATTCTGAGTACAGTAATTCAGAGTATCAGCCAATACTAACCAATAATAACCCAATATGATTACAGTAATGCCTAGTGTCAGCTAATACTTATTATTACTGACCCAATCTGAGTACAATAATGCTAATTACCGGCCAATAATGATCAATACTAATCCAATCTGAGAACAATAATGCTGATCCAATGTGATCTTTGGTTTTGTTTAAATAATACAGATATTTGGGAAGGATGTTCTGCTAATTAATTAGCCATTTTAAGTAACATTTTACATAATAAGATATGCGATAATAATCAATCTGTAACAATGTGTTTCAGTATTTACACAGTTGTTACATTATTGTTAATATGTAACTATACAGTTATTACATGATTGTTAATATGTAACTATACAGTTATTAGGAACACTATAAAGTCAGGCCATGATTGGTCCTACTTTCTAACAATAATGGGTATAAATTGTGTAGTTACACATTAACAATCACGTAATAACCGTGTAACTACTGGCAAAGTACACAGTACAGTACCCACACAAATTAATTACAATTGTAATTAATAGGTTATGTAATCACATGGTCCAGCATCAATTTTGAGTTCTGTTTAATAGGGAATAATGAGTCAGTGGAATACAATATATTTTTTATTTTATTTATATTTCTTTAACAGTTTTTGTCTGGTATTTTATAATGGCTGCAATTGCGTTTTTTAAATATTAAATATCATTCAGATTTCATCATTCAGATTTAACTTTTATACATGTGTGATTACATCGTTTATGCAACAGTAATTTATCTGTAATAATAAGTACTTCACCAGTAGTAATAACTGTTATTCCAAGATTGTCAATGTGTAACTACACAATTATTACATGCACTTATTATTAAGCGGGGCCATTAAAAGTTCATTCTTGTTAAAACATGATGTAACTAATTTTATGCTATTAAATTATTGTTATATAAATAGCATAAAATGATCTTAAAATGAAAATAATATAATGTATTGCAATTTTTTATGAAACAATATATCGTCCACCCCTTTTGCTGATGTAATATGTTGATGATGTTGGTGTTTTACACAGTTTATCACTATTTATCAGCCTTTAGCTCCTTTAAGCAGGATCTGAGATGTTCACTCTTTTGTTCCCGGATGCTCTTTTTATTGCAGGAGCCTCACCGCTGCATTGTTTCCTCCTCTAAAGCCTTTCAGAAGCTTTTGTGTTTTATCTGCTCGCCGTCGTCACTCATCACTTCTTTTATGAGTCTGACTTTAGCGGCAGGTTCCCATGTGTGGCTGAATGAACACCAAAGAGCATCACTGTTCTGCCTATTCAGCAGATAAAGAGGGTGAAGAAGCAGGTGAAGAGGAGGGATAACAGCCAGTCAGGGTGGTCAGATCAGTGTTTATATGTGTATATCTAGAGGTCATAATGTAAAATGAAGACAACCATTGTACTTCTTGTATTTCTTTACGCATTTAAAGATATGTATGAATATTTAATCTTCTCAGATGGAATTTCAACAATTTTCCTGGTTGAATCAACGTCATATTAAGGTTTAATCAAAAGTGAATTATGTTTTAATACTGAAAAATAATTCAATGATGAAACGCAGGGCTTTATATTTAATCCTCTTAAACATTATGTTTCCCTTCTTCTAAACTGACAATGTTGAATATAGCTAGATTGACTTGATTTGATTGGGCTATCCTTAGTTTAAAATGCTTTATGATGATATATCTTGACAAAAAGGACTATTTTAAAAGTCTACAAAAGGTTTGAGGTATTTTTTTTTTTCATTTTTTTACTAGTCGTTTAATGCAAAACAGCACCAATAGCTAATGCTGCAAAGAAACAACCATGCCACTTTATAAAATACCGATTATAGTTGAAGTTGAATAACGTTTTGGACATTTTATCTTCTTAGAAGGCATTTCAACAATCATTCATGGTTAAATCAATGTAATACTGATCTTGGCATGCCAGTGTTGCCAAGATAGTGATGAACGTCTGACTGTTGGCGTCTGTCTAGGTTGTATTCAGTCAGTGGAGCTCCTGTGTTTTCTGTTACCAAGATAAACAAGATAAAACTCCAGAAATGTACCTGAACACACCTCATTTCCAGAACACCACGCCCATCAGTGTAGATATATTCAGAAGCTCTGCTGCTGTTTAAATGTCTATTGAAAATAGACTGTTGGAAATAAGGGCCAAGGGGTAAATATAACTAAACACACAAAACTGAAGAAATATCTTCAGTAAAATGTAATTAATAGAAATTACATACTTACACACCCACATATTTATCACTAATTATACCACAATTAGTTCTGACCCTGCAATGAGATTGGCTGAGAGGTGTTCTATGAGTGCCGTTATCAGCTGGTAATGCACTGTAACCGAAGCTCTCCATGTATTACCCCGCCACATACAGGTAGCCTAGCAACGATGCAGCGCTTACAAACCAAACAGCGCAGCTACAAACAAACAGAGCAGTAATGGAACCATTTTAACTGGCGGAGTTTTTATAACCAAACAGATCCTATTTTCTCCTCCTCTTTAACTCTTTAAAATCTTGCAATAAACAGTGATAATGGAACTGTGATATAATCACAAAAATACACTCCAGGTGTGTGCTATTAAGTGTAATATTGGTACTGCTCTACTGATCTACGACCGCATCATAGCAGTGCCAATATTACACATTATAGCACAAACCTCCAGTTTATTATTGCCTAATTAAAATGTGTAAAATGAGAATTAGGTGCAGCGTATTAGATGCAGATGATTAGATCATTTTTACAAGTAATTTTAAAGAAACATGGACAAAAAGACAAAGGTGTTTGTTGGGTGTCCTGATTCTGATTCTTTCAGGCGTGAGACGGTTTTACTGGAGCCGGTTTGGTCGACTGTAGAAAATCACAGTGTGCGCCGTACAGCCAATTAATCTGCCGGAGCTCTGAAGGACAAACCTGGACGTGAGGTCGGTGTTATCTCAGGTGTTCAGGGCTTGGGTACCCGGTGGACTCGGGAGGGAAGAATGGACGAGCTGTCTGTTCTGCTGGCGAATGAAATACCTGCAGGCAGTGCAATTACCATACTGTTCTCTCAGAGCAGGAACATGTGCGGTATGAGACTGTGGTGTGTAACAGGAGTAAATGCTGGAGTTATTAGTGTGTGTTCTTTATGAAAAGCCCTGTGGATGTAGCGCTCAGTGTTTAGTGTTTAATATTTAATGTTTAATGTGAGGTTAGTGGTGTTTTATAGAGACACAGGGGACATTGTGGTTGATGTTTGTTGATGATAGCTTACTGGCCAGTTATAAAATCCTTAGATTTTCAAAAGGAACTGTTTTTAAGATAATTTATTTTAAGTAAGAAAGACTGATAATAGATTTAGGCTCAATCCTATTTCACCCCTTGGCTTTTCTTTTCGAGTGTAAGAATTGGGAAACCCTTCAAAAGCATACATCATCCCAATAAGTCATCAGGAGCGCTAAAGTTCAGTAATATACCTGCTGCTGCTGCTTTACTAGTTTACTTTAGGTCATATTTTATTGTATGTCTTCGAAAAAGGGAGAAGATGGTACAGAAATTTATTATTATTGATCATTCTTTAAGTGATTCAGAGCTGAAATTAGCTTTGATTAGCTTTTATTTTATTAATCTTTTCTGTTCCGCCTTAAATGCTGCAGCCCCTGCTGTCTGTCGCACCATTTAAGGTGGAACAGGAAAATTCCTAGATAGCTAGACTGAGACAAACTTCTAGCGACCTTTTAGATACAACGATTATTCACATTTGAATCAATGTAATATTTTAGGAGGTTTATTTAAGGTTTAATTATATTTTGATGTTGAAAAAATGAATTATCATTTAATTTTCCCTTTTTGTTCTAAGTTTAACCCTCTTAAATATTATGTACCATTTTCCAGGGTAACAAACAATGTCAAATATGCTTTTTATGATTGACTTGATGTGATTGGGATATCCTTAGTTTAACATCTTCAGAAAGGGGGCAGGTGGTGCAGATTATTAATTATTAATGATTATTGTCCATTCTTTAATTCCTCGGTGATGATGAGCTGAAATTAGCTTTGATTAGCATTTATTTTATTTATTTTATTTTTCCATTCCCCCTTAAATGCTGCAGCCTCTGCTGTCTGTTGCACCATTTAAGGTGGAACGGGAAAGTTCGCTTGCTAATTACTGAATGAAACTACTAGCGATCTTTTTATATGATTGTTACTGCTGCCAGTCTACAATGGCTATTAATAAAGGCGTGTTGGGGAGGATTTGGCGGGTATCTACAAACAGGATGCATTTGACAAAGGTCCCGTTAATTTAAGGTGGAATGATTCAATTCTGCTAACAGTAGCATAACATGTCATCGCAATGATTTACTTTCCTAACTAATCATTACAAATAAACTTAATAATTCCTCTGTGATGAGGAGCTGAAATTAGCTTTGATTAGCTTTAGCTTTGACTAGCTTTAGCAATTAGCTATGATGTACTATCCTAACTAATCATTACAAATAAACTGAACTGCAGCAGTTTAGTGAAGAGAAGTGCTCCAAAATTCATCCTGACTGTTGTGCAGTTTTGATCTGCAACTACAAAAATGTTTGTAAAAAAACTACAGGAAACGATGGGTTGAGGTTTTTGCCGCCAAAGGAGGATCAACCAGTTATTAAATCCAAAGATTCACATACTTTTATTTACTCCCTCACAGTGAATATTAACATGTAAAACCATGCAAATATATATTTGTTTGTGTGGTTTTAGTTTAAGCAGACTGTGTTTGTCTATTGTTGTGACGTAGATGAAGATCAGAACACATTTAATCACCAATTTATGCAGAAATTTATGCAGAAATACAAGTATAATCCCAAAGGGTTCACATACTTTTTCTTGGAACTGTGCAACCCATCTCTTTCCAGTTTATGGAACTTATCTCTCTTTTAAAAATCTCCACGGATATGCGCTTTAAACCTTAGATATTCCGACTACACAGCAATGAAACGTGAGCAGCCGAGCCTCTGAGCTCCAGTTTGACGGATTCGTTTTACATTTTACAGCAGGATATCTCAGTGGGACGCCATTGGCTCATGGCTCAGTCACAGAAATCACATCCTAAGAACCACGGTAGAAGCGTTGAGGTGGAGATGTCTGACACGGATATGTGTTTCTGCAGACTAGTAGCCTAGATGTGGGACATGAAGACAGTGACACGGATACAACATATACGTACATATATACGACATATACTGTACGTTATATGCCATAATTCAAACCTGTGCCCTGGCTGATGTATGAAAGGATGAATATATGAATGTATGCATAAAGAAAGGAGGCATAAAAATGATGAATGGTTTGTCCCCGCAGTAGGACAGCAGTGTTAACCGCACCTCCTGTAGAAGATGGTGCGTTTGGGGGGGGGGTTGGCTGGAGTTGCGGGGACACCCCCGGAGACGGAGCGAGGGACGGAGAGATGGTGGGGAAAGAAAGGATGAAGTAGGATAGATGTGACAGCCATGGGGACCTCGAAGTTCAGAGCAGTGAAAGGCTCATTGTGTTGTGAGACGTGATATGAAACATGCAGAGGATTCACTCTCTTTACTCTGTTCCTATTTGTTCCTCTCGCTCTCTGTAAACAAGAGCATCCAGCTCACAAACATCTACTAAACGTTTAGAGACATTAACACAAACACACACATGTCCTCCTTTACTGGTGATAAACAAACTTCTGCAGTTATTCTACGGTATACCACAAGTGACAAATCGTAAACTTCAGACCTAGGTTTTCGACTCGATTGACTCGATCAAACTAGATCTGATACATCAGCTCACAGATGCTTTGTGCTGATCCACATCACCCTAGGAGTGATGACGGGAGAGAGCACCATCTACTGTACTGTACCCACCCAGAGAGAAACAGCAAGACCAACTGTGCTCTCTCGGGGCTCTGGCAGCTGATGGCAAGCTGCATGACCAGGATTCCATTCCAAAGAACCAGAGATCTCCTGATCATAGTGGCAGGGCTTTAGACCACTGGACTATGCAGATCCTTCCAAAATAATGGTTTTTTTTATATATATCTATATATCGCCAAGAATATTTTTATCAAAAATATACCCTGAAACATCATAATATTATTTTTTAAGGCCATATCGCCCAGCCCTACTTTCTAGCACCTTTCTTTTTTTTTTTTAGAGCGTTATTTGCCAGAAGCCAAATTCCAGACAGTTAAACTATAAAGGATAATGGATGATTTACACACAGAGCAGCAGTGTTTCACCCGGTAATGAGTGACACATTGCAGCATGCAATCCATAGGATTGTAGGATTTAATGGTTTGAGGACATGTTATTTTCATTTATGTATTTTCATTTCAATTCACATGTTATGGAACAAAAGCATATTCTCAAAGTCCAGAATACACCCAAATAGCAATTGTTAAAATAAGATAATATAAGATTAAATTTAATAAAATAGACATCAAGATAAATACACAAATCATAAAGAAGAGTAAGAAAGTGTATTTTGTGTATTTATCTTGATACCTATTTTGATATGTATATTATATCGCAAAAAAAAATAGCCTAAAGCATTGCAATATTATTTAAGGGCCAATATCGCCCAGCCCCACTTTCTAGCACCTTTATTTTTTTTTTCAAGAGCGTTATTTGCCAGAAACTGAATTCCAGACAGTTAAACTATAAAGGATAATGGATGATTTACACACAGAGCAGCAGTGTTTCACTCGGTAATGAGTGACAAATTGCAGCATGCCACATTTACCAGTGCATATTTTCAGCAGACACCCAATGACTCCAATCCGTACAACAAACACTGAGGAATTATAGCTGCCAGGTGCTGCAACTAACTGCCCATGTGGGGAACTGGTTGGGTCCATGCGCTGCCTAATGGTACACCCCCCCCCCCCCCCCTTTTTGTTTTCCAGCAGGAGCTCAGCTCTTCTTTAATAACCAGCCCCCCATTTGGCTTGGGCTATAATACCCGTCCATCACGCCCGGTCCCCGCTCAGTCTCCTCCTCAATAGGATGCTTTATGTTTCCTGTTGCCCCTATGGGTGCTATAATGAGAAGGACCGGGTCCCGGGTGATTTAGCACGCTAGCGTGCTAACGCTAAGCGTATGCAGCATGGGCTCCAGCACTCTGGATTGCGGAAGCTTGTTTACAGGCTGATCCAGGCCCCCGAGCCCGACACCGCTCTCCCCTATTGGAGGATCAGTGCGCTGATGATGAGCTTTGATTAGAGTGGAGAGCATGGAGAGCATGCTAAGTGCTAAGCGGGGTGATGGAGGCTAAATCAACAGCTTACGGGGTTCAGTGTCGAGTTTAGTGCTGAAAAAAGATTCAATTTAGCTCATTTTGCTCGACTCGTTTTTGGGTCAAGTGTTTTAAAACATAAAACAGACAGTATCTATTCTGCTTTAGATAGTTAAAAAAAAAACGTCTTTGCTTTACCTTGTAAAAAAAATAATTTTAAGATAATTAAGATAATTTAGAGATCTATAGCGAACTGGCCAATTGCTGATCATGCAGTTTGATTTAAGGTGTGTCGATTGTCGATTATTTAAATTTGTAGACAACAAATATTACACAAAGTGCTGGGAACAGAAGTGCAATGGGGGATAAATGGGTAGTCCACAAATCAACTTAGTTTGTGTCTCCAAAAGTGCCCAAACACAACAGATTACATATTTAATCACTGAATATCAGCACTTTCCACGTTTAAACAACGTTCAGATATTTAAATGTCATTTAAATCTTATATTCAGCTGTTTCTATCCTTTTTAGAGATGCCAGAAATAATCGCTGACTAGTCGACTAATCGCAATGTTATTTTATTTACTATTCTGTTTATTGTTGACGTAAAAGTTGGGTTTGTGCTCTTGTATGGCTAAGATATGATGGGGCGGCTAACTGTTGACTGTTGTCAGGGTTTTAATCAGTCAGTGGTGCACCTGTATTTCCCACCACCAAGATAGAAAAACATGCCAGAAATTTACCTGAACACACCTCACTTACTTTGTAGATTTATTCCTAAACTCTGACGCTATTTTAACGGCATGGGTGCACGACAAGAAAATAGACTGTTGACGGGGTGTAAGATAGCAACAAGCATTACAACACACCTTGCACAGGATGTACGACAGGGCCAGAGAATATCTTACCAAAAAGTATAACTTGTGAACTTTGCTTAGTTAAAACAGCAACTACAGCCTAACGCTGTGTGCATTTATTTTTTTATGTTTAGAAATGAGTAGAAACATTGCATATAAATTCAAGTAACTTCACAGTAATCTTTGCTTGTTAAATTGAGAATATTTTACCTAAAATTATACCTTTTAAACTTTGATTAATTTAACTAATAAAACATCCCAGTATTGTGTGTGATTTGGGTCGATTCTGCTTTAGTTAGAGTTAAAAACAGTACAGGAAACGCTTTCTACAAGGTTATTTTAAGCACTGATGTGAGGATCTGATTGAATTGAGAGAGAAAAGCATTAGTGATGTCTGGATGTGGAAAAAAATATCAGTAATGCGATAAATTGTATAGTATTTGTTGGCATAGAGCTGGACGATATGGCAAAAATTTACATCACAATATGTATTTCTTAATTTTAGATGATATGATAAAATTTTAATATTGTTATGAACAGTATAAAGGCCACCACCATTGGTGCAAATAATCACATACTGATAACTGATAATTTTACCATATCGCAATATATAATCACTTTAAGTTAAAAGTTTATTGTGATATCGGATACCTATCGATACCTTATAGGGTCAACGTACTGTAAGGGTTATAAGAGTATCAATATTTATATCATATTGTATTGTATTTGCAATAATGTAAAAAAAAAATTAAAATACAGTATCAATGTTTAAATAATGGTTAAGTTGTAAAGACTGGTGTCAGAAGTGGCTAGTTTAGTGTTGTATTTAAACCCCGCCTATATAGCAGTGTTTTACTCGGTTGTTAGATCCCACTTTTCTGATTGAATAAAAAAGTAAACTTTTATTTTACTCAGATTTTATAAATGATGTATGATAGTGTGTTTTTATACTATAGCAGTTTTTTTTAAGATTTAAGATTTATATCAAGTTAAGATTTGATATATTGAGATATATTGAATTTTAAGCCTTGTATCATGATGATAAATATCATATAGTCAAATTCTTGCCAATACCCAGTGCTAAACCCCCCAACCTATCCCATAAGTATTGAATGGAGCTCCATCAATCCAAAGAACACAGTTCTTCCACAGCTCTACAGCTCAATACCGGGGTTTATACCCCTCTATAACCCATGCCTGGTACTGAGTTAATGTTTATCTGCTCCTATTCTATAGCTAAACAGACTCTATTGTGCATTTTAACATGTGGGCGTAACGTAAAGTAGCTAAATGCATTCATTAGAGGGGGTGTAGAAACATCATTACAGTATATTGATCCATCTATAATCAAATCTTCAGGGACTTTTGTCTCATCATGAAGGAAATCGATAGATTAGCAATAAAACAGCACTTTAAGTCATTACTGAGTTTTACTAATGAACGGATGACACTCATTGACTCACTATAACACATGTTTTACAGAGATTTAACCCCCGCAGGCCACAAAAACATCACTGCTGTAAACAGAGCAGCGTTACGGTTATTATTCTGACCCTAAAACTCAGGGGTCGCTCTACTGCAGTCCGGGGTGAAGGGTTGTCTGGTTATTGTCTGGTTTTTGAAGACTCGGCCATGAAGCTGCAAGACTTTACTGACCTGAACTGACCAAACGAAAAATCGCCTGTAAATCTCAAACACAGAGAAACGGAGAGGATTGGTCTCTTTTCTCTTTTTTTGTTTTGTAATTTTAGTTTAATAGCAAAATCTGTTTTGGAGCTAGGAGTGGTCCGATATACCAACATCCAGTTCTCCTAAACTCTGGCGCCATTGGTTTTACTGCAGGTGTGAAAGCTATCTGCTCCCTGTGCAGCGTGTACGGTTATGTGAGTAAACAATACTCACATATTATGTTCAGAGTTTTTGTGTGTCAAAACAAACCAGCGATAATAAGCCCCTCCCCCAAATCAGCAATATTGGTCCTTCATAAAGAATCATATTATTTTCTTAAAAAATATATTTCTCAGATTAGGCCTGTCACGATAATTACATTATTGCCTTATAGTACAATAAATAAACAACCTCAATAATATTATTAATCATCAATTAGCAATCAATTGGCTATTGTGTGTTTGTTAAAATTGTTGTGGTAAAAAGTTGTGTTGTTTTACACAAAATGGCTCTAGGTTTGCGCTAAAGAACCTACTTTTATTTGGTTCCAGCTGAGAAATCCAACTTTTCCGGTTCTAGAACCGATTTTTGCTGGTTGATGAAAAATGTGCTCAATGTGTTGTACTGCAGGTAACAAAAAGTATAGATCATCCAAACTATTATTAAATAAAAGGTTGTCTTTAAAAGGTTGCCATTTCTTTGTTCTGATATACACTCTGCTCCACACTAAGCTCCTGTTTGGACAACCTCTGTCCTCTTACATCTCAAGCCATTAGCTCTAGCAAACTGCAGCCATGGCTAAAAAATAACTCACTGAGGGAACTACGTTCCAAACTCCGAGCTGCCGAAAGAAAATGGCATAAAAACCAAAAACAAGCAGACCTAAAAAACTACCAACTGCTCCTGCCTTCCTTCTCAGCCAGCATCACGACTGCCAAAGCTGAATTTTATCACAATAAATTCAGCTCCCTCACAGACTCCCGGAAACTATTTGCTACTTTCAAAACACTACTCAACCCTCCACCTCCTCCTCAGGCTACCTGCCTTACGGCTGAAACACTTGCATCATTCTTTACTGGCAAAGTGGCAGCTATCAGCAGACAGTTTACTGATGTAACATGTAGCAGTCCTACTACATGCTCTGCAGCCCGGTGTCCCTCCACCGAAGGCGTTGCTTTCTCCTCGTTCACTTCTCTCACTGAGAACGAGACACTGGCTCTCCTAACACGTAGCCGTTCTACTACGTGTCCGCTTGACCCAATTCCCTCAAACTTACTACAAACCATCGCACCTGCAATCATTCCGGCTATCACTCACACCATCAATGCCTCTTTAACTTCTGGTGTATTCCCAACTGCTTTCAAACAAGCACATGTGACACCACTGCTTAAAAAGCCTTCTCTCAACCCCGCCCAGGTTGACAACTACAGACCGGTCTCACTACTACCCTTTCTCTCTAAAACCCTCGAGAGAGCAGTTTTAAACCAGGTCTCTGGCTTCCTCTCCCAGAATGACCTCCTGGACCAGAACCAATCTGGATTCAAAAAAGGACACTCTACCGAGACGGCTCTGTTGTCTGTGACTGAAGCGTTGAAAACTGCCAGAGCTGCAGGTCAGTCCTCGGTGCTCATTCTGCTGGACCTCTCGGCTGCTTTCGACACAGTCAACCATGACTTCCTCCTAACTATACTCTCAAACATGGGGATCTCAGACAATGTGCTGTCATGGTTCAGATCGTACCTCACTGGGCGCTCGTTCAAGGTGTCGTGGCAAGGACAGCTGTCCTCAGCCCACTCCCTATCCACTGGGGTTCCCCAGGGTTCGGTACTGGGTCCCCTTCTCTTCTCAATATACACTGCCTCTCTTGGTCAGGTTATCCACTCACATGGCTTTTCCTACCATTGCTTTGCTGACGACACTCAGCTATACCTGTCGTTCTCACCTGAAGATAACTCAATCTCTGCACGGATATCACAGTGTCTCTCTGACATATCCTCATGGATGTAGGAGCATCACCTTCAATTAAATCTCTCAAAGACTGAACTTCTGGTCATACCAGCAAAACCATCTTTTCAACACAACTTCTCTATAACCATCGACTCTCTCTCTCTCTCACCGACAAAGGTTGCTAGGAACCTGGGTGTTCTGGTTGATGACCAACTCTCCTTCACGCACCATGTGGCCTCAGTTACTCGATCCTGCCTCTTTGCGCTCTATAACATCAGGAAAATTAGACAGTTTCTGACGCAACAGGCCACCCAACTCCTGGTGCAAGCAGTCGTCATCTCACGCCTCGACTACTGCAATGCCCTGCTAACTGGCCTCCCGGCCTGTGTAGTAAAACCACTCCAGATGATCCAGAACGCAGCAGCACGTCTGATCTTCAACCAGCCAAAACGGGCACATGTCACTCCGCTGCTCATTGAGCTCCACTGGCTACCAGTTGATGCTCGCATCAAATTCAAAGCTCTTACAATCGCCTACAAGGTGATACAGAACAGGCTCCTTCCTACCTGCACTCACTCCTGAAGACTTACGCTACCTCCCGGCCGCTGCGCTCCTCCAATGAACGTCGCCTCGCTTTACCAAACAAACATTCACACAAAGCAATCCAGACTGTTCTCATACAGAGTTCCCCAATGGTGGAACAAACTACCTTCCACTACCAGATCAGGAGAATCTCTCACTATCTTTAATAAACTCCTGAAGACAGAGCTCTTCAAAGAGCACTTACTCTCCTAACACCTCTAACACACTAACTACTTCTAACCCCATTTCCTTCTTCCCCTCCTTCAATTCTCTATCCCTTTATTTCCCTTCGACCTCCTTTAAGCCCTATCTAAAAATGGGTTATCTAAATTCCTATTACTTTTGTACTTCATTATTGTAAGTCGCTTTGGACAAAAGCGTCTGCCAAATGTAATGTAATATTATTATTATTATTATTATTATTATTATTATTATTATTATTATTATTATTATTATTATTATTATTATTATTATTATTATTATATTGGTGGCATTTAATGGTATAATATCGTTTCTTGCAATAATTTCTGCACACCATGCACAATAAAAACAGAGGTTATATATAAGTACTTTCTTGTACTGGAAGGTTCACTTTTTATAATTGTTCGCTTAGAGGTATAATATTGGTCTTTACAGGGTCAGATTTGATCCCCTCTGAAATACAAAGTCTTTCCAAACAACAGAAAGTACAGATTTGTACCATTTAACCTGCAGCTAAAAGGTACATTCAGTATTCTGCATCACGGTACTAATGCAAGACAATGTAAAATGTAAAAAGCAAGACAATTTTGGATTATCAAGTTCTTTACATATTTTAATTTAATGATAATGTTTATGATCTTTATATTCTTTACTGGTACAAAAATATATATTTTTACTGAAAGGTAATCTACTGTACCTCAATATAAGGTACAGCCCCAGCGACAAGCTTTACTGTCATGTCTCCCTGTGTTCTCCCCTGAACTTTTCCATTCATGTGTTCTCTCCTCTTGTCTTGTTTGTAACTGTATTTATAGTCCTGGTGTTTCAGTGTGTCTTTGTCGGTCTTTGCACTAACCCCTGTTGTTTTGTCTATCTCGCATCTTTCTGGTTATTCTCATCGTTTATAGCCCCTTTTTATTTATTGTTTTATCCTTGTTGTATCCTTTACTTCCTTGTTTTGTTTAGTTTATTCTGTCTTGTTTTAGTTCCTCGTTTGATTTCCTATTTACTGTCCCTGTTTGTTCTCCTTGTTTTGGTTTTCTTCTTTATTTGTTATTAATTATTGTTATTGTTGCTGAAACCCTGACATTTATACTCTTTTAAGTACAAATCTGTACTTATTTTTCTTAGTGTGAAGCGTTCTGAAAAACACTGTTATTGTGACGAGCGTATCTCGGATATTTTATATCGTTTTTTAGGCATCAAGGAGCAACTTTCTATACTTGGGAAGCTCCTGCCAAATTCTGAGAAAGACAGATTCGCTGGATTTTTCCAAAGTGCAATCCAACAGAGAAAATCAAATTAGCCAGTCTATTTTTCAGCCTAATAATCTCTTGTCTGGCGGTGATTGATCGGCGTTTGGAAAGTCCTCAGCGTGTTTAATAGGGGTTGAGGAAGGATAACGCGCTCTTTGTGCCTGTCCTTGGCATCCCGAGCTGCTAGAACTGTTCTGAGGCCAAAACACAGTGATAGTCCAGATCTTAATGTTCTCACCCTGCAGAAACAGCAACTGTTACAGAGAAACGCTGCCAAACCAGCTAAAACCCGGAGCAATTAATCAGAGTTACGCTCGGGGAGCAAACCCCACGCTCATAATCACCAATCTGACCCAGGAAACACCTGCAGAGATCCTCCAATAACCTTCTGACCTTCTAAAGCTCAAACCATGATGTGTTTCAGTGCCTGGATTAATCAAAAGGCCAATTTATTCAAGTATAGATATTTATTTGGAGAAACTTCCACCTTGTTCTTGATTTATTTTCTTAATTTTATGGTTAAACTGCTGTTATTATTAGAATTATTGGTACCACTTTAAAATAAGGCTCCATCATAAAAGGGTTTTTAGATTTATAGTTTATAAAGGAGTTCATGTTAATGTTATTAATTAGGTCGTAAATGCTTTATAAACCATTAATAAGCAGTTATACCACATACATAGAAGAGCAACAGTGGCATTTTGTTTGCTAAACAGCAATTTCACATTTGTTTATACTGTTAAAGATCAGATTTTTCTGGATGCTTATCCTACTTTATCTTTTTCATCAGTCAGCATTAAGGTAAGAAATCACTTTAAAATGATGAGTTTCTTTGATTTTACCAAATTGAAAACCTCTGGAATATAATCAAGAGGAAGATGGATGATCACAAGCCATCAAACCACCAAACTGAACTGCTTGAATTTTTACACCAGGAGTAAAGCAGCATAAAGTTATCCAAAAGCAGTGTGTAAGACTGGTGGAGGAGGAGAACATGATGCAAAAAAAAAATGAGATTAAAAACCAGGATTATTCCACCAAATATAGATTTTTTTAAACCCTTAAAACTTTATGAATATGAACTTGTTTGAGGTCTGAAATATCTTTTATTGTTATTTCAGCCATTTTGGTGGTTGGTGTGGTGCGGTGGATAACATATAAGATACACAGATAAGAGTCATTGGGCAAGACTCCTGACACCACACTGATTATCAGATAAAATCTGTTATTGTAAATATAAAAATAGGGTTAAACTCTAAAATTGAATTAGGGGTGTGTGTATCGTACACAATAATATCACCAACTTCTAAATACATGTTGAACAATATTATACCCTGAAATATGGTGCCATATCAACCACCCCTAATTATCACATCAGGGTTCTACTTTTTTACTGTTTTTATCAAAAGAAAAAAATCACACTGTTTTAATTTCCCATTATATATCTACTAGAGACAGATTATATCTGTCCAGTATCATTTATTTTACTTTAATCCTGAATATACGGAGATATATGGAGTGATATATTATTATTAGTATCATGACTGATCATTCTGGATCAATGACTTCTGTTACAAATCTGATAAAATTCATGTAATATTTTTTATATCTCAGTTTGGGGTGAGCTGTATCATATGTAATAAATAATAAAAAAATATTTAAATTTTGTTGGATATATATATATATATATATATATATATATATATATATATATATATATATATATATATATATATATTAATTCAGTGTTTTATCATACCGCCAAGAGTATCGTTATCACGAAAATACCATGAAATATTGTGATATTATTTTAGGGCCATATCGTCCACCCCTACATTGAATAACTGGCGTTTCACAGGTACTGTATTTCGTATATAGTTTGTGTAAACTCTTTCAAACTGGTTACGTTTTGGAAGGAAATCCCATGTTCATCATTACAGATCTGACCCAGGAAACACCGGCGGAGAGCCGGAGACCTCCTGACCTCGTTATTCTCCTCTATAAGAGCTGTTTTAATGCTGAAATGGAAGCAGAGGCCGGTTATTGATATTTATTTGGAGGGAATTTTTGGTTCAGCAGTCTTGATTTTCTTTCCTGTGTAAAGAACTGCTGAGCAGCTTTTCCTCTCCAGCTTTTAATGTAATGAAGCTTCTGAGAAAAGAGCTGCAGAGAAACACAGAGGCAAAGTGCTTCACTAAATAAACAATAAAATACTACAGAAACAATAACGTACTAAAATATTAACTGAAAAATGAAAGATTGATAACAAACTTTAGGTTGGTTTGGAAAAGCTGAATGACAACTTTATAAACAGTTTATAAACAGCTAGAAAATACTTATACTACTTATAAATGTCCATTTTAAATCCAGTGCTTTCGTAATTTCACTGTTGCCTTAAATTTGTAAATAGTAATAGTTTTTAAATGTGCAATTAGTGATTAAAATGGTTTTATTTGGCTAAATAGTGGAATGCAAACAATAAAATAAAAAAGAATATTGTATCCCCTTTTCATTCCTGTGGGGAAAATTTGGTACAATCATTTTATGAAAACAGTATTTTAAGCAAATCGAATAGGTTTATACAGCTTATCGTTTGAAACTTCGTAAAAAATTCTACAAATCTACCGTTTTTTTCCACTTACTAAAAAATTGTCAATTGTGGAGCCATTTGAAATTCTTGACAAAAAGTTGACGAGCACTTTTCAATAGATTCCTAAGGGTAAAAACATCCGCAAAACAAAAACTGTATAAAATATCCTTCCAAAAAATCTGTAGGAGAAGTACAGTAGCATTAAAAAACAAACAAACAAACAAAAAAAAAAACTAAATGTAATGTAAATGTAATTTAACCTAGATTTCTACTTTAGTAAGGTAATTAAGTATTTGTACTTTGCTACTTAAAGAGATTTTTCTTTTTCAGCAAGTTGTAGCATATATAAAGTAGTGTAGAGAGCAGTGTGTTAAAATGTTTTACTGCTGCTAAACTGAATCTGTGTGGTAAATTCTGTGGTCTTTTATTTAGAGCCATTATTTCTGTCACAAATTGCCAAACAATGGTGCATGACTGAAGGTAATCTCCAGTGAGAATGATGCGTAATTGCATTAGCTAATCGTAGGGAGGCAGGTTGCCTCACAGAGCGCACTGGAATGACTCAAATGGAGTTTACTGATGCAAGGTGACTGGCAAATATATATATTTATATGTTTGTGTTTGGGAGAATTTGCATAAGGCCTTAGCTGCAGACTGGAAGACTGGAAAATGCCAGAGTAATGTATTTAAGTGTCTGGCTCTGCAGTGTTATAGACTAAAAGCTAAGCTAAAAATATACCGTATATCAGCCAAAACAGGAGACACAAGTCTGGGTGCTCGCACGGTTTTATTTATACACTATTTATTTTAATTCCATTCCAGTTTATATTTATTCACTCAAACCTGAGAGTGTTGCACTTTTTACTCTTCAGACTGATTATATTAAAATCAGATTTATTTTAATTTAATCAGCCTGGAGGGATAAACCGGCTGCTGATTGGCTTATTTTCTGTTCTGTTCTGTTTCGATTAGTTTGTTTCTTAAAGCTGTAATTTGTGATAACATGATACCTGAGGCTTTCCCTTCATCTTTCTCTCTTTTTTAAAGCTTGACCTGCTGAAAACTGCAGATTGTGTGCTGTGTTGCAGTTTTAGCTGATTGAGCATTTCTCCATCTAGGGTAAACCAAAATTGCAATGCTCATTGCTATCTTACACTCCATTTTCACTCCTGTTTTCCTCCTGCCTGGTTTAAACAGCAGCAGAGCTTCTGAATATATCTACACTGATGGGCGTGGTGTTCTGGAAATGAGGTGTGTTCAGGTACATTTCTGGAGTTTTATCTTGTTTATCTTGGTAACAGAAAACACAGGAGCTCCACTGACTGAATACAACCTAGACAGACGCCAACAGTCAGACGTTCATCGCTATCTCGGTAACACAGGCGCCGTGCCGAGCCGAGCGTACACCCCCACTTATTACACACACATGAACACACAGCAGCACAAACCCAACTTTTACATCAACAATAAACAGAATAGTAAATAAAATAACATTGCTGTTCCCGTAAATGAGCTGCTGGAGCTCCTTCACAGCGTCAACCAGCAGCTCAGTTTCCTCTGCTGAGAAGAGTTCGTTGGACACGTCCAGGTAGCTGCACCGTTAAAATAGCAATCCGCCAAAGTCAGAGCTCACCTGCTCTACTCTTAAAGAGAATGATGAGCTCTTAAAGAGACACTCTGATTGGTTTATTTTTTCACGTTACGCTCAAAGCATGATTAAACACACCCATGATTAGTAAAGAGAATTAGTACATGACTTTTGTGCTGCATTTACGGGTTTTGAGCCAAGCAAGGTGTCCTTTTCCAGTCGTTACGATAGCAAAGACACACTGACACCCTAAATCAAGCTGAATGGTGCACGTTGCATGGTTTATGACTTGCCTACAGATCAAAAGATAAAAGTCTTTCTTCATGAAAAGGAGTGTTTATGAATTCATCGCTGCCAATATGAAATTATAATTATTAAAAGCTTGACATGAGATGTTGTTCTGTCCCAGTTCCTGTCTGTCTCTCGGTCTGTCTGTCTGTCATTCTGAGGGCTGGAGAGGGTCGACAGATCACTGTAGCATGACTCACTCTTTTAAAGGAGCAGCTGAATTGGTTTCAGCTCTTTGTGTTTTATTGTAGACGTTGAGACGTTCAGACAAGTGAAGCTCGTATTTCGTATTTCACGCCTTTCATTCGTTAACGTCGTTTAGCCGTGATGTTTCCGCTCGCTCTCCAACACTTAGTGCTTTTGTGGTGTTTGAGCCTCGGTTATAAACACGCGCTTTGTTTTAATGTGAAATGTGTAGAACGGCGTCGCGGCAGCAGCTCAGATTCATCCGCCTTATAATTTTCCAATCAGATTTGAGGCACATTTGGCAGTTTTTCTGTCATTCCAGCAGCTGAAACGCTTCAAAGCAGGCGTTTCCTGAGGTTCGGCTCAGCGAGGCTGTTAGCGACGGCCTCCTCCAGGCTGGAAATGTCACGTATGTTGAGCGTGTCACATTAAATTGCATGTTGCAGGTGTTGCTGCTCGGCTGCTCCTGACCCTCGGTGAGACGTGGCACTGTGCGCTGGTAATTGGGTGAGGAAGGCTGTCTATAACATTAACCGGGTGAACAAATATGGCCGGCCCACCGCTTCACACTCGGCCGGCTGTGAGTGACGGGCAGGTCATTAGGTCCGCTATCATTATTCCTTTCTTTTGTACAGTATACTGTCCCAGAAATCATCAAAAAAAAAATTTGAATCATTTTAAATCTTAAAAAATATATTTTTTTATTTTTATTTAATATATGCAGATCTGGAAAAACTAAAATAGCAAATTAAAAACCTCTGGAATATAATCAAGAGGAAGATGGATGATCACAAACCATCAAACCACCAAACTGAACTGCTTGAATTTTTGCACCAGGAGTAAAGCAGCATAAAGTTATCCAAAAGCAGTGTGTAAGACTGGTGGAGGAGAACATGATGCCAAGATGATAAGAAAAACAACTGTGATTAAAAACCAGGGTTATTCCACCAAATATTGATTTCTGAACTCTTAAAACACTTTAAAAAAGTGTGGTTTGTTGCCTAAAAGCAACACCGTACTTTAAAAGCAATATGATATGTTACACATAGATATGAATTAGAGACCACTGATACATCTGTATTTTAAATAAATAGTTAATTTGGCTACCATATATGACTATTTAATTGTCAATTATTAACAATGATAATAACAACAACAACAACAACAAGAGCCCAGACCCATTTCTAAACACTGATGCCAAATTCAGAATTGAATCAGATCAATTTAATGAGCCACTAAATAATCTTGATGTAACACAAACAATATAACAGCAATTTCATAACTTTCACAACATTTTGCTTGGGAAGTTGTATCAGAACTAGTTATATGGACATAAAACATTTAATTAAAGGGTTTGAATGGTTAAATGATTAAAAACAGAGCTGTAAAAGCAAAAATTATACTTTTAAAATGAGCTAGTTTAGTTGTATCTCCAGAACTAACACTAAAGCACTACTACACTCTGTAAATATGGATAATAATAGAAATAAAAACACTGGTGAATCATTGTCTGTAGCACATTATGTGTAGCATGATGTGCAGTTAGTTAGTTAAAGAGATTGTAGTATGGTTTAGTAAGGTTAGCGGTTAGCCTAGCCTTACTGTTGGAGACATTTATTTTTAACGTAAACATGCAAATTAACACATGACCAATCAGCTCCATCCAAGTGTTACATTACCAAACCCAATACAAGTGTTGCAGTGGGGTAAAGTATGGCAGGAAAGATACTTGTCTTGTGCCAAGTGTAAAGTTTGGTGGAGGGGGGATTATGTGCAGGTTTACGTCTTGGAAAGATGTAAATGAGCTGTTGAGTTTGGTGTAGAATCTTGTGAAAAGACTGAAAGTGAAGAGTTGAAGCTGTAAAATGTGGAGCTGCATCAGATTAAACCCTGTGAGTCAGACTGCAGAATAGTAAACCGTTAGTATTAGTGAGTATAGTGAATTTCAGGGCCGCCGCTGTTCGAGGCTCTTCTTTATAGTATTATTTTTCATTGACTTCAGCTAAGCTGGTTACCATGGGCAACCTGAGTCACATGGGACCCCTGATGGAACTATCAGAGTGTGAGCTGCCTTTGGCGTTAACACACACACACACACACACACACACAATACACACTACAACTGGAGTGTGTGTGTTCTCGGCTTTTTAATCTCTGCATCACCACTTACCTATTACACCTGGATTTACATTTACACACACCTCACACTCACACACACACACACCTCACACACACACCTCACACACACTTTACACACAGCTCTGCCCTACTGTGTAACAGCGAGACCCCACAGTCGGGATGCCCTTGTTTCCTACATACTGAACCACAACAGAGAGAGAGAGAGAGAGAAACAGATTGAGAGAGAGACAGACAGACAGACAGACAGACAGAGAGAAACATGGAAAGAGAGAGACATGCATTAGACAGACAGGCAGACAGACAGATAAAGTAAGAGACAGACAGACAGACAGATAAAGTGAGACAGACAGACAGACAGACAGAAATACCTATAGAAAGAATAAGAGACAGAAAGAGAAAGACAGACAGAGAGAAACAGGAAAAGAGAGAGACATGCATCAGACAGACAGACAGATAAAGTGAGAGACAGACAGGCAGACAGATAAAGTGAGAGACAGACAGACATAAAGACCTACATTACATTACATTACATTATTACATTACATTACATTACATTTGGCAGACTCTTTTGTCCAAAGTGACTTACAATAGTGCCTATAGAAAGAATAAGAGACAGAAAGAGAAAGAGACACAAATACAGACAGACAGACAGAGAGAGATGCAGGCAGTCAGTAAATTAGACAGGCAGACAGACAGAAAAAGAGACACAAACAGACAGTGAGAGAGAAGGACAGTCAACCTGAAGTCAGAAAAGTAGTTCCAATCGATTAAAACATTTGCAATAAAAACTCTTTTTATCTTAAAGAACCTACGCTGTATAACTGTTCTTGATAATGACTTAATTTTATTGAGTTATTTAGAATAATTACAAATTCTTCACCTTTAGAATTCTCACAGTTCTGTATAAATGACTGAAGAACTGATTAAAAATATGTGTTTATAACAGTAGAGAGAAATGCTGCAGACAGTGTGGTAGACCAACGGAGCGCCAACTCATCCATTAACCCCCACATTCCTCTGGTTCTTTGATGCCAGGGGGTGGAGGGCACTCACGCCAGCGTCTCTCCATTCATACCCCGGCATTCGGCTTCCCCTCGCTGAAGCAGACACGCTTTACCGAGCTGGAGACGCCTTTGATTTGGGTCTTTAAACAGTAACTACACTGTTCTACACTGTTCTGCTGGTAACCTTCTTACAGAACATCAGTCCCATCAGTCTGATATTCTTCTACTGGCAGAAGCTCCTTACCGCCAAACCATATTTTTTCCCAATGCAATTAATTAAGTAGGTTTTGCCCCAAAAATCTCCTGTAATTCACTCTTTTTACAGATCCTATTGGTGTATTAGTGGTTTTATTTAGCGACATAAACACAGCATCACTACTGAGGCATATTACTTTTTATTTATGCCTTTTTTATGCTTTTATTTATGCTCTGAGAGGAACCCAATTAATCTGGGAACCTGAACATGTTTAAACTTTATTCATATTTCAGAAACACAAAAATAAAAAGAAATCTACCTTCTGATTACAGCAGTAATTGGAACAAAATAATAAACCCACAAGGCTCTGTAAAAAAGTACATTACGGGAGAGCTTTGTGGCCAAACTTGGTCAAATTAATAACTAATCTTATTAGAAAATCAAGAATAAAAAAAATAATTCCCAGATTAATTGGGGTTTACTCAGAGAACACAAAGATGTTGTGTAGGGTTCCACTTTAAAAAAAAAGTAATCTACCTTCTGAGTGCGGTCTTTATATGGCTAAATAAAAGGGCTTTGGGGCCAAACTTGGTAAAATAATAATTAATTGCATTAGAATTTTTTTTTTAAATCTAAAAAATAACATGTTAAAGTTCTCAGATTAATTGGGCTTCACTCAGAGAACCCAAATGCGTTTTGGAAGGATCCACGTTAAAGAACCATGCACAATAAGTTTTAAAAAATTGTCAGCCTTCTACTGTATATAGAACAACTGTTTTTACTTTGAAGAACCATCTGAATATCCAACTCTTCTTAAAAATTACTTTATTTGATTAAGTTATTCATAATAATTATTGCCCTTCCACCTTAGATCCAGGTCTTTGAACAGTACACAGCAAATTCTTGTTTTTGAAATAAACTCTCTGTTAAGAGTTAATATCAACTCATTTTAAGTGTACAGTATCTGCATGAACATCAAATACAGTTAAAGTAACTCTTTTCTGTAAGTTTTAACTCTTTTAACTCTGTTCAGGAGTTAAATCTGAACTGTTGTGGGAGTTAAAATATTTATCCCATCTAGAGTAAAATACAGCTGCTGCAGTTAATTTTACCTTAAACTCCTGCACAATGTTAACAAATAATGCAAAAAATTGTGTTATTAAACTAATATTATAGAAAAACCCTGGAACATTTAGGAGTAAAAATGACAACAAATAGCATCATTACTGATTACAATAACAATGTCATACTTTATGCCAGCGCATTTTTGCTTTAAATCCTGCACTGCAGTTTTCAGTGCAGAATATGGTAACTTGCTCTTATAGCCAACAACACGTCAGCTAGACAAACAACCTTTATATAAAATATAATTAAAAAAATACCCCATGGAAGGAAGCTCTGGTGGGTAAGACTACACACTGATGGTGAGCTGGGATTGGAGGACACGCCCATTAGAGAGTTCAGTCACGCCCCTCAACACCTTACAATAAACTCTGAAATAAACTCTACACCACCAGAGTTCAACTCAACTCAACTTGTAGTTTAAGTTGGAGAATAAACTCAATTAAACACTCACATTTTTGTTTAACTCCAGAAATTTGCTTCTTACAGAACATCAGTCCCGGGGTCTGATTTACTTCTACTAGCAGAAGCTCCAAACGGCTCAAACCCCGGTGACCCGGGTCTCCCTCAGTTTCACCAACAACACAAAACCGAGGCTAGTGGTAAATACGTGGTAAATAAAACCACTAGCCTCTGTAAAACTAATGAATTATGGGAGAGCTTGGTGGCCAAAATTGGTCAAATTATTAATAAAATCAAAGATGAATAAAATATCACTTAATTCATGTTTCAGCATAAATAAAAAGAAATCTAACTTTATATCACTAAATAAAAGGGTCTTTGGGGCCAAACTTGGTAAAATTCTTAATTAATTGCATTAAAAAAATTGAAAAATCTTTCAAAAAGTTTTGAGGTTAATTGAGGTTCTTTTAGAGAACCCAAATACGTTTTGTAGGGTTCCACTTGACAGAAGAATCTGTCAGCCTTCTACTGTATATAGAACAACTGTTTTTACCTTGAAGAACTAACTGAATATTTAACTTTGGTAACATTTTCTATGAATGTCATCTTTATTAGACTCTATAACCACATTCATAATCTATTATAATGCATTCATAAGACAATATAAACATGGCTATAAATATTTATTAAAATGCATAACCCACTATAGCCATGTTTATTAAGCATTAAAACTTGTGATCATAATACATTATAAGCTATGCTTATGATATACATGTTAAAATAGTTTATATCTATCGTTAAAAATCTAGTCCCACAATGAAAGTCTGGCACTTTACTTAGAGCGCACAAAGACCTGTTATAATACATTATAATTGACTATAACTAATGTTATATTCAAGACAAGTATAATTTATGAGTGGTTAAAATATATTTTGTAGGATTACTGAGGGTGTGTTTATAAGTTGGAAGCTGTTTTAGTCATGATAAAATCTACAAGCTGGGACTGAGTTTCTTGGTATTGACGTATAACATGTTATAAACACAGCTATTAATGCATTATAATCACAGTTAATGATGCATAATAAACATGGCTATGATGAATTATAGAGTTTTATAAATATGTATAGCCATGTTTATAATGCCTTATGAATGCATTATAATGTGTTATAAATATGTTTATAGAGTCTTACAGAGATGACATTCATAGAAAGTGTTACCTTAACTTTTATTAATTTTATTGAATTATTCAGAAT